>NC_066533.1:4122069-4174569 GCF_024679095.1 Eriocheir sinensis
TGTCAAGCCCTAAGGATCACTCTCGTGGCTTAAGAGGGGAGAAAAGACTCTCTCTCTCTCTCTCTCTCTCTCTCTCTCTCTCTCTCTCTCTCTCTCTCTCTCTCTCTCTCTCTCTCTCTCTCTCTCTCTCTCTCTCTCTCTCTCTCTCTCTCTCTCTCTCTCTCTCTCTCTCTCTCTCTCTCTCTCTCTCTCTCTCTCTCTCTCTCTCTCTCTCTCTCTCTCTCTCTCTCTCTCTCTCTCTCTCTCTCTCTCTCTCTCTCTCTCTCTCTCTCTCTCTCTCTCTCTCTCTCTCTCTCTCTCTCTCTCTCTCTCTCTCTCTCTCTCTCTCTCTCTCTCTCTCTCTCTCTCTCTCTCTCTCTCTCTCTCTCTCTCTCTCTCTCTCTCTCTCTCTCTCTCTCTCTCTCTCTCTCTCTCTCTCTCTCTCTCTCTCTCTCTCTCTCTCTCTCTCTCTCTCTCTCTCTCTCTCTCTCTCTCTCTCTCTCTCTCTCTCTCTCTCTCTCTCTCTCATCGGTGACTGAAAATAAAATAAAGGTGCCCAATTTCAAAAGAGCCAACTTCGTAGAAATCCGACGAAAACTAATAGATATGCAACTATCAGATGACGGCAAGGTAGAGGACGCCTGGCTAAGCTTTAAAAATCACTTACTCACTCAGCAGGACACATTTGTCCCCTTGTGCGAGAAGCGAATTAACACTAATAAAAGTCCACCTTGGTTTAATAGCGAAGTTAAACACTCAGTCAAGGAGAGAAAATTGTCTTACAGGTTAAAGAAAGAGCAAAGCACGCCCGAAAACATTAGACTACAATGATGCCAGGCGACGAGTAAACAGATTAGTGCGTCAGGCAAAGCGTAGATATGAAGAAAATATTGCAGCCAACTGTAAAAATAATCCAAAATCCTTCTTCAGTTACATAAACAACAAAAAGGCGATCAGAAGTGGAATTGGACCTTTAGCAAACAGCGACGGTGCACTAGTGACTGACAGCCAACACGTTGCAAACCTATTAAATAATTACTTTTCCTCGGTGTTTAATAATAACAGTCCTCCCACCAGCACCAACAACACCAGTACTAATGTAAATCCCGAGCATGCATTGTCTAACTTTGAAATAAAACCCGGTGAAGTCCTTAAAGCCCTCAAATCACTTAAAACAAATAAAAGTCCTGGACCTGATAAAGTATATCCAACTCTGCTGAAAGAAACAAGAGCGAAATACTCTCCTCCTCACAACCGTATTCAATATGTCCTTGCGACAAGGCATCGTCCTTCAGATTGGAAAAAGGTTAACGTGACACCGATTTTTAAGAAAGGAGACAAAAAAATACCAGGTAATTACAGGCCCATTAGTCTAACTCCGGTTGTAGGTAAGCTACTTGAGAGCATAATTAGAGACAAAATTGTGAGTTACCTTGAAAGCCAATCATTAATTGGGGACTCACAACATGGCCTCCATAACAAAAGATCCTGCCTATCAAACCTATTGACCTTTTATAACGACCTCTTCACTGTTTATGACGTAACCAAATCACTGGACGTAGTCTATCTTGATTTCAGAAAGCGTTTGATAAAGTCCGCATCATAAATTACTTTATAAATTAAAGCAAATAGGTATTGACGGTCAAGTACACCAATGGATCGCGAATTGGTTGAACAACAGACAACAAAGAGTGGTGATTGACGGATTTAACTGCGAGTAGGCGCCGGTGTCTAGTGGCGTCCCTCTGGGCTCGGTTCTTGGTCCAGCGCCCTTCATTATTTACATCAACGATGTGGATGTTGGACTCAATAATCGCATTAGTAAATTTGCAGACGACACAAAGATTGGTAACTCGGTTCTCACTGACGAAGACAGGCAAAGCCTCCAAGAGGATTTGCACAAAATTTCAGCTTGGTCGGATAGATAGGAGATGCCCTTTAAAGTAGACAAGTGCCAGGTCCTTCAAGTTGGAACAAGGAATAAGTTAGATTACGAAATGCGCGGCGTTAAACTCAAAAGCGTTCAATGCGTTAAGGACTTGGGGGTCAAAATTGCGTCAGACCACAAATTCTCACAGCAATGCATCGATGCAGCAAATAAAGCGAACAGAATGTTGGGCTTCATTAAAAGAAACTTTTTATTCAAGAATAAAGATGTAATACTTCCACTCTACAATAGTTTAGTCAGACCCCACTTGGAATATGCGGTACAGTTTTGGTCTCCCCACCATGCAAAGGACATTGCTAAATTAAAAGGTGTTCAGCGTCGGGCAACGAAAATTATCCCTTCCTTGCGCAACAAATCCTACGAAGAAAGATTTTCTTCCCTTAACATGTTCTCTCTTGAAACGTCGCCTCCGAGAAAACTGATCGAATGTTTAAAATACTTAATGGTTTCACGAATGTAGACAGATCAACATTGTTTCTGATCGATGACACTTTGCGCACGAGGAACAATGGCGTAAAATTCAGATGTAGACAAGTAAATTCAGACTGCACCAAATTTTCTTCACCAACGTTGTAGTGCGAGAATGGAATAAGCTCCCACCATCAGTGGTCAGTGTAACACGACTGACTCCTTCAAAATAGGCTCGACCGTCACTTCCTTCAACTTAATATTAACTAGGGTAGAAATGCAACGTTTTGGAGTCTTCTGATTAATGTTAAATCACTTAGGTTTAAGGACAGACCACCAAGTCTGGACCATGGGGTCTGAGTGGTCTGATTTTCTATGTAAATCTGTGTAAATCTCTCTCTCTCTCTCTCTCTCTCTCTCTCTCTCTCTCTCTCTCTCTCTCTCTCTCTCTCTCTCTCTCTCTCTCTCTCTCTCTCTCTCTCTCTCTCTCTCTCTCTCTCTCTCTCTCTCTCTCTCTCTCTCCCAACCCACCCCGCCCAGTTATGCTTACACTGGGGGATATGAGAGAAAGGGGAAGGAGAAGGAAGGGGAAGGAAGGGAGGAAGAAAAGAAAGAAAAAGGAATATAAAGAGGGAAGAGCAGGTAGGGAAAGCCAGGCGTAGGCGTGCTGTGCCTCGTATTAATGTATATTTATTGCATGCAACGTCGCTGTGCAAGGAGGACGAATGGCAGTGCCCGTAGCGGCGAGGCGTATAGCTCATTCCTCTACTAACTTAGATCTACTCTCATGCTTTAATGCTTTTTTTTACATGGTTTTCCTTTGCCTTTTTTTGTTTGGGGGGGGGAGGGGATTTTAATACGAATTTCCGCCCATATCTAAGTTAATAGAATGACCTTTATGTGTTACTTTTTCTTTCTTCATAGTTTATAGACATGTTTGCCTATTTGTTCCGTATTCTCGTAACTTTGCTTTGCTCTCCCATATGAATGGACTCGTTATTTTTCTTTTATCCTTTATTTTATCTATCGTCCTCCCAACGCAAATGTACGCACGCTCATGGTTCACACTGACTGATAAATTTACTTAACTTTCACTTTCATCCTAAGTGGAATTAATATTTAAATTTAGGAGATCCATTTTTATTTCCCTTATATTTATTTTCTTCGCTCAAACGAAAAAGACTACTCCGGTATATTAAAGCAAACCCTAATGTTGGTAGAAATTATCGTACTTTTTTTTCTCCTGATTCAAATTCAACAAAAAGATTTTACATAGGAGACTGTTTTATTATTTTTATCTATATTCTTTTACTCATTTTCATTCTTTCTTTCCTTTTCATGTTATTCTTTGTCACTGGAATGTTCTTACAGCCACGTCATTTTCTTTTTATTGATTAAGTTTGTTGGAGATATAGATAAAGAGATACAGAGTTACTGATATAAAGCTACGTATATATGGTGGTGGTGAGATTGTAGTGATGAGTTTGGTGATCTGGTGTGTGGGGTGTGTGTGTGTTCATTGGTGGTGATGGTGGTGATGGTGGCGGCGAGATTGTGGTAATGAGTTTGGGGATCTGGTGTGTGTGTTCATTGGTGGTGGTGGTGTGTGTGTTCATTGGTGGTGATGGTGGCGGCGAGGATTATGGTAATGGTTTGGTGATCTGGTGTGTGTTCTGTGGTAATGAGTTTGGGGATCTGGTGTGTGTGTTCATTGGTGGTGGTGGTGGTGATGGTGGTGGTGGTGGTGGTGGTGATGGTGGCAAGAAAAGAAAAACATCACGGAAGCTTCAGTCTTGTATTGATATTTTTTCTTCCATTTCATTTCCTCTTGTTTTTTCAATTTCCCTCCTGTGTCCTCTCCTCCTCCTCCTCCTCCTCCTCCACCTGCACCTTCGTCTCCTCTTCCTCCACCTCCTCCTTCCTATTCTCCTCCTCCTCCTCTGCGTGTTTGTCCACTCCCAACCCTCATCCTTCCCATCCTCTTGACCTCACAGCTTTACGCATTTTTTTTTAATCTTTTCTCTTCTTTTTCTCTCTAACCTTTTTCTGTTTTTCTTTATCGACATCTTATTATTTTTCTCATGTGGAGTATTTTTATGCTGTCGCAGTTTTCTTCTTTTCTTCAATTTCGTCTGGCCTCTTTTCCCGTCTTTGCCTTTACTCCTCAATTTCATTAACGGTTCTTTATTATTTTTCTGTTCTCTTCTTTGAGCCATGTCACTTTTTTTTTTTCTTTTCTCCTCTCTTCTCATTTCCTTCTATATCTTTTACCTCCATTTCCTTATTATCGTTTCTTTTTTGCTCTCTTATTCCTTCTTTTTTTTCTCATACTTCTTATAGTTTTTTTCATTATGTTTTATCTTTTTTCTACTCTTATTACAATTCAATTTACTGTTTTCCTTCCATATGATCACCTTCTATTATCATTTCGTCTGTTGTTTCTTTTCTTTCCCTCATCTGCTTCCACTTTTATGCTTTTATCTTGCATTCTGTCGCATCTGTCCCCTCCTCCTCCTCCTCCTCCTCCTCCTCCTTCGCCTCTTCTTTCATATCTTTCGTACAATTCTTCATCTCTCTTCCTTTATTGTGGTCCATCTTCTGCCTCGTTTCCCCATAACATTTCTCGTATTCTTCACTGCATCCTCCTCTTTCTCCTAGCTCATCCACTTCGTCTTCCCTCTCACGGGTCCTTCTCGTTTCTTTTACTGCCTCTTACTCCTTTTTGTCCTCCTTCATTCTCTTTCTCAACAGTTATTTAGCTTTTTCACTCACTTTCCCTCCCTCATCCCCGTATTTCATTTCTCTTTCTCAGTAGCTTGTCTTTCCTCCAATCCCATCACCTCACCTTTCCTTCCCCGTTTCCTCTTCCCCTTCCCCTTCTCTTTTTTTCACTCATGTCTTCTCTCATAACCATAAACTCCCTTTTCTTCCCTTCCCCTCTTCCACTACCTTCGTCTTCTTTACTATAATCTATTCACCTCCAGTTGAACCCAGACGCCTCTCCCTATAGACAAAGTAGGAAGAGCATAGCCAGTCTGTTGCTGGTGATTAGTTGATGCTGATTGGCAGCTAAGCCGACTTGGGTTGGGCAAAACCTGTTGGAGAGCGGGCACTCAACAGGAATTACTTGATTTACTAAAGTTTCTTCATACTCTGTGCATTACATGAAATACATCAACTAAAGAGAATTGTGAATACATTTGTTGTCACTAAACATATAAAACGTAATGGGTATCCGTAATCGTAAAGCAGATATTGGAAAAGGACATTTCAAAACAACCTTGAGTGAGAGACGGAGCAGAATAAGACGTCATCAAGCACCCACCGCTCTCTCTCTCTCTCTCTCTCTCTCTCTCTCTCTCTCTCTCTCTCTCTCTCTCTCTCTCTCTCTCTCTCTCTTCGCTCTACAACAGTTTAGTCAGACTTTCTACCGTTCTCTCTTTGTTTTAAAATAAATGGTTTCACGACTTTGCGCACGAGGAACAATGGTAAAAAAATTCAGACTGCCAAATTTTCTTCACCAACGTTGTAGTGCCTTCAAAATAAGCTCGACCTCCACTGTCACTACCTTAATATCAACTAGAGTAGAAATGCAACGAATCTATGTAAATCTCTCTCTCTCTCTCTCTCTCTCTCTCTCTCTCTCTCTCTCTCTCTCTCTCTCTCTCTCTCTCTCTCTCTCTCTCTCTCTCTCTCTCTCTCTCTCTCTCTCTCTCTCTCTCTCTCTCTCTCTCTCTCTTTTTATTTAAACAAATTTTTTACTAAACAAGGAGGCTCAAAATTACACTTTTTGGGTATAATTATTCTAAGAGCGTGTGTATGGGACAAATTGAATTGCCGAATTTTGAAACATACAAGCATACAAATACAAAATACGAAAAAAATAAAGAAAAACATGTAAAAACAATATGGAATAATGTCAGTTTCTCTCTCTCTCTCTCTCTCTCTCTCTCTCTCTCTCTCTCTCTCTCTCTCTCTCTCTCTCTCTCTCTCTCTCTCTCTCGTGTGTGTGTGTGTGTGTGTGTGTGTGTGTGTGTGTGTGTGTGTGTGTGTGTGTGTGAAGAGGCTGCGGCCTTGACCTCCGTGTCGTTTCCATCGACCCCCACACTCAAGATCTATCCCTTTTAAAGATATTGCCCACACTCGTCACCAAATGAACTTTGACGTAGTGCTCTGCACATCCCACTTCCCCAGCCAGCCAATCCCACATAGTTAGGTGGAGTCAGTAAGAGGGTAGCAGGCCGGGCTCCTGGGGTCAACTTGAAACCTCCCCTTTCCTTCCCACACTTCCTCCGCATGCTTCAGTTGCTTCCCCTTGTTCTATCTTACCTTCACTCCCCTTATCTCCGTCCTCCTTGTCCCATTATTCCTCTTTCCCAATTTCCAACTCATCAACTCTCACGCATATCTTCCCCATAAGTCCCTCACCTCCTTCAATCCTCTCACCTCTTTTTTTTCCCTATTCCTCTTTTTCTTTACCTTTCACCTTTCACTTATATCACTGTTCTTCCTTTCCCAGCTCTACAAATCCCTCACTTCCCTTTCCCGTTATTTCATTTCCCTCCTCTTCACACATGTCTGCTCCCATTCCCTCTTCACCACATTTCCCTTCCCCCCTCTCTCCCCTCATGTGTTCTCCCTCTCTCCTATTCCTCATTATTCTTCTTCCTCACTTACCCCACGTCACAGCTCATCCCTCCACCTTCATCCCCCTCCTCTCCTCTCCTCTTTCTCCCTCACGTGTTTCTCCTCCCTCCACTTCAAACATAACCCTTTTTTATTCAAACCTCATTTTTTCCTCCTTAACGCAGTCATCCTTCTACTTCCATCTATCGGTACTCAACTGGGGTCTACTTGTTCCCTTTTACTCTTCCTTTCCTTCGTTTCTTCCTCTTCCCTGCAAACATTCTTTTTCTTTCCCTTCCTTTCAAATCCCTTCGTCTTCATTCTCATCACTACCTCTCCATTCCCTCGCCCTTTTCATTTTTCTCATCATTTCACTTATATTTTCTTAGTTTTCATTTTTCTTTCCTCGCTTATTTCCTCTTACTTTTCCTTCCCGCTCCTTGCCCTTTTCCTATGTACAATTATCTAACACAACATTTTCCATTCATTTTCCTGTTTCTTCTTCATTTTCCCTTCCTTTCCCTTCCCTTCCCTTCTCTTCTCACACTTTTTCTTCTCCTTTCTTTCCATTTATATAATTTTCATTCTTTCTTTACAGCGTTTTTCATTTATTTTGTTCTTCGTTCTCCCTTTCATTTTTTTCTTTCCTTTCCTTCCCTTCACTTTACCTTCCACCCTTTTCCTTCTCACACCCATTTTTTTTCCTTTCTTTTTTTTCCTTTCCCCTTGCTTTCTCTTCCATTATTCTCTGTTTAGCACTTTCCCTTCCCTTCCCTTCCATCCCTTTCCTTGCCGTTCCAAAACTTCTCAGCCGTTCCATTCCTGTACTTTTTTTCCTTTTACATTCCTTTCCCTTCCTTTTCCTTCCCTTCTTATCCATTCACATCCCCTTCCTTCCTGTCCCTTGTCTTCCGTTCCCCCCTTCAGATGCCTTTCATTTTTTTCAACGCTGCAGTTATTTCCTTGCACCATCCCTGCAGTTCCCGTTCTTTCCCTTCCCTTTCACACACTCTCTCCGGTGTAATCTCTCATCCCAAATCTTTTCCCTTTAACCTTCCTTTCCTTATCTCACCCCTCTCCTCCCTCCCAGCTCCCCTTACACGCCCTCTTCTCAGATTTCTGCCCACGATTCTTTACTTTACCTCACCATCTCTTGATACAATTCTCTCTCTCTCTCTCTCTCTCTCTCTCTCTCTCTCTCTCTCTCTCTCTCTCTCTCTCTCTCTCTCTCTCTCTCTCTGTTCCTCAGGTAAAACACAGGAGGGAAGGAATAGGAAAGGAAAAATCCGAGGAAAACAAAAACTCTTCAGTATTTTTCTCTCCTTTCGTACGACTGACATTCTTGGCAGGGTACTCAGAGATCAAAAACTATTCTCTGCTCCTTTCTATCCTTTCCTTTCTTTCTTTTCCATTTCCATCCTTTTACCTCCCTTCCCTGTATCAAAATTTTCACTAGGTACAATTTCCTTTTTCCTCAAACAGTCATATGTCATTCCTTCTCCATTCCTTTTCTTCCCTTCTCTTCCTCATTCTACTCTCCTTTCTTTTTCCTTTTTCCCATTTCCATCGTTTTCATTATTTCCAGACTCTACATTCCCTTTTCTTTTTCTTTTTTACACACTCACATGAAAACAACTGATAATATTTCCTCTATTATATTGCTTCCTCCCCATTCCTTTCCTTACACTTTTCTTCCCTTCCCTTCCTCTCTGTTCTCTTCTTCAATCCCCTTTTCCCACTTCCAGGGTTTTCATAATTTCCAGACTATACATTCCCTTTTCTTCTTCACACACACACGAAAACAATACCACCTCCCTTACGTGGTTCTTAATGTTAAGGTGGCAGTATCCGGCAAGTTCTGGTGTTGGGTTAATTACTTACGGACAGCCAGCCTCCCCGTATTACCCTCGGTTGTCACACGCTTCCCCGAGGTGTCAAGAAGTATAGGGAGGGCGACGTCTGTAAGGGGAGGAAAAAAAGAAGGGGCAACACAAAGGAGGGAAACTTAGGTAAAAGGAAGGAAAGTTAAAGGACAGGAAGGAAAGAGAATGGAAGGGAAAGGAAAGGAAAGGGAGGGGAAATGAAGGGAAGGGAAGGGAAGAGAAGGGGAGGGAAGGGAAGGGAAGGGAAGGGAAAGGAAGGTTAAAAAGAAAGGAAAAGTAAGGGAAATGAAGGAAATACAAGGAAAGGTAAAGGTAAAGGAAAGGAGAAGTAAGGGAAAGGAAGGAAAGGTATGGGAAGAGAAGGGAAAGGAAGAAAAGGAAAAAAAAGAAGAGAAGGGAACTAAAGGGAAGGAAAGGCTGAGAAAGGAAAAGGAAGAAAGGAAAGGAAGGAAGGACGGAAGGTTAAAAGGAAAGGTAAGGGAATGGGAGGTAAGGAAAGAAAGGGAATTGAAAGGAAAGGGAAGGGAAGGAAAGGGAAGGGAAGGGAAGGGAAGGGAAGGGAAGGGAAGGAAAACGAAGGGAAGGGGAAATAAATGAAGGTAAGGGAAAGGAAGGAAAGGAATGAAGGAAAGGGAAGGGAAATGAAGGAAATGAAAGAAGGAGAGGAAAGAAGGGAAGGGAAGGGAGGAGAGGGGAAGGTTAAAAAGGAAGGAAAGCTAAAGGAAAGGAAGGAAAAGTAAGGAAGAAGGTGGAAAGGTAAGAGAAAGGAAGGATAAAAAAGGAAAGAAAAGAAAGGGAAGGAAATGGAAGGGAAAGGAAGGGAAGGGAAGGGGAGGGAAGGGAACGGAATGGAACTGAAAGTAAATGTAGGAAATGTAGATGGTGGCTGAGTGGTTAGTGTGCGGGCCCCGCATTCACCGCGTGATGGACGACGCGGGTTTGAGTCCGCCGCTAACACCTTGGATTTTTCAGTCACCGCCGAGTGGCATAATATTACCCACATGCTGCCCTGATGACGACCCATCAACCTGGACGCAAGAGGAAACCGTCCAAATGAATCAAGAACGAGCTCCAGGGAGAAGCATGAGTCAAGAATAGATGGCGCCACTAAAAACACTCGCCTGCGCCATGACGGGCTGGGGCCGACTACCATCCAGGCCTCTCAAGTAAACCTACCGGCACTATAGGCTGGCACGTAAATAAAAAAAAGGTAAGTAAAAGCAGGTAAGGAAAGGCAAGTGAAGGAAAAGAAGGAAAATGAAGGGATGGAACAGAAAAAAGAAAAGAAGTAGAGAAAAAAGCACGAGAAGACATGATAGAGCAACGGAAGGAAGTATATAGGCAGAGATAGAAAAGGAAGGCAAGGAAATGGAAGGAAAAGGAAAGGAGGGGAAGGGAAGGGCAAGAAGAGAAAGGTGAGGGAAAGGCGGGGAAGGGAAGGTAAAGGAAAGGAAAGGTAAGGAAAGGAAAGGCAAGGAAAGGAAAGGAAGGGAAGGGAAGAGAGGAGAAGGGAAGGGATGGAAAAGCAAGGAATGGGAAGGGAAAGGAAGGAGAGAGAAGGAAAGGAAAGGAATGGGAAAGCAAGCGAAGGAAAGGAAAGAAAAAAATAAAAGGAGAGAAAGGAAAGGTAGGACAAGCAAAATATGTCAAACAAAGGCAGGTCAAGGCAATGGGAGGGCAAGGGGAGGCAAGGCGAGTTACTGAAGTCAAAAAGGTCCCAGGACGCCTAAGTAGCCCCAGTCATCCAGTCACCCAGTTCGTAGTCAGATCAGGGTCGCAATACGAGGCTCCACTTTGCTCTCCCGGCCGTCAAAGCGATGAAAAGAGGCGAGACGAAGGAAAAGGGGGGCAATGAGGTGAAAATAAGGAAAAGTAGGGCGCCGGACCATGGTTTTGAATATAAGGAAGAGAGAAGGGAATACTGATAACGTTGAAACAAAAAAAGAAAAGGGAGGAAATATAACATAGTGACACGAAACAGAGAAAAAACAATGGACACAACGAATGAATACAGAGCGAAGCGGCGTAATTTGGGACAGTAAAAGAGGAAGGAAGAAACTGCTAATTACATACAAACACAAATACAAAAGGGGGCAATGAACACAGCAGAGACGAGCCCGAGGAAGAGGGTCGAACAGACGAAAAGGATAAAAAGAGGAGTGACGCAGTAACATAGAAAAGAAGCTAATTTTACGCCAATGGGTGCTAATCAAATAAAAAAAAAAAAAAAAAAAACGATACAATTGACAGAAAACTAAGAAAACCGATAAATAAGGCTAGGAAAAGAATAAGCAGAAGGATTAAGGGAACCAGTAATAACCCAATAAACGACAATCAAAGGAGAAACCACTGAATATAGAGAAGAAAAGAAGACTAGTAAACTCAACTAATCCTAATACGACATGATACGATATGATAACAGATGCTAAAGATGGAGACACGATGGAAGGGCAATATGACGTAATTTAAGGAGAAACTAATACAAATAAAAGAAAACCAACAAAACGAATAAGTAATACTGAGAAGAGGAGAAAAAGAAGGATACAGAGAGAGTGATATGCTAATACAGAACACTTGGGACCAGCGGATATTAAAGGGTTATTGTACCAAAGAAAGGGAACAGACAACATTAATAAAGAAGGAGAGGGTGCAAGGGCGGTATTCTGACCATTGAGAGGTGATATGAATCGTACTGAAACGAGTGAATAAACAAAACAGAAGATAACTAATATTTGTGTTTTAAAGTGAAAGGTAAAAAGAGTATTCAAATGACATCAAGGTCACTAAAGACAAACACACATACAAGGCACAAGATAATGCATTAGGCTAAAAGGTCAAACGAGGTCACATAGCTGGCTCAGGGAGGAGGGGACGGAGGTTGAGAGACGGTGGGAAGGGAAGAGGGAAGGAGAAAGGCAGGGAGAAGGAAGGGGAATCTGTAATGTACCTCGTTGGTCGCAAGGTAGGACTGTTGGGGGGAGGAGGAGAAGGAGGAGGAGTACAAAGGAAAAGTAAACAGCAACAGACCTCTTGGTCCTAACTAGGCTGTTTGTTCTTGCTACCATCTACTCTAATCTACGAGTGCGAGACACAGGACAGCAAAAGTGTAGGCTCCTCCCCTTCCACCAGTCCCTCCAGCCGAAGCTGGCAAGAAAAGGAAGAATGCCATGTAGTACAGAAAAACTACAATGGAATTTTATATGGATAGAAGGAAGATCATACACGACGACTATTATAAGCTAACACTACTTTCTGTTTGACCGGAGCAAAAAAACGGATGTTCGGGTTGGCTTCTAAATATTGGTCTAGTCGGTTTTTGAACGTGCAAATAGTTTCGCTTTCGACGACGTTTTGAGGCAGACAATTCCATACATTGATGACACGGTTGAAGAAGAAGTGTTTTGATTCATTTGAGTTGAAATGTTTCCTCGTAATTTTGCATCCATTGTTTCTTGTTACACTTGATTGAGAGACTGTAAAATAATCATGAACATTAACGTTATTGAATCCCTAGAAAATTTTAAACACTTCGATAAGGTCACCTCTTAGCCTGCGCTTTGATAACCTGAATAAGTTCAGTTCTTTAAGTCTGTCTTCATACGTTTTTTCTCGCAGTCTAGGGATCATTTTAGTAACTCGACGCTGCACCCTCTCGAGTTTATCTATATCTTTTCTGTAATAGGGAGACCAAGACTGAACGCAATACTCAAGATGTGGGCGAATTAACAAAGTGTAGTGTCAATATTATTTTTTCTGATTTGTGTTCAAATGTACGACCAATAAATCCGATCAGTTTGTTGGCAGTTTTTAATACTTCTGTGCAATGTTGGAATGTGCAATGGAGGAAGAGGAGGAGGAGGAGGAGGAGGAGGAGGAGGAGGAGGAAAAAGAAGAAGAAGAAGAAGAGGAGGACGAGGACGAGGACGAAGAAGGAGAAGGGGGTGGAGGAGGAGGAGGAGGAGGAGGAGGAGGAGGGAAATTGTGGAGGGAAGGAGAGAAACCGACCCAGAAGTTTCCAATAACTCCTGATAAGTCTCTTCCTTCCTTCCCTCCTTCCTTCCTTCCTTCTGTTCTGCCTTCTTTCCTTCCTTCCTTCTGTCCTTCCTTCCTTCCTTCCTTCCTACCTTCCTTCGTCCTTCCTCATTTTCTTCTCTCTCCCCCTTCTCCCTTCCTTCCTTTCTTCCTTCCTTCCTTTCCTTCGTTCTTCCTTCTTCCCTTTTCTTCTCATCCTTCTTCATTCGTTCCCTCCCTCTCCACTAAAGAACATAAGAACGTAAGGAGTCTGCAACAGGCCGGTTGGCCTATACAAGGCAGCTCCCGTGATCCTAACCCCACCTTACCTCCCTATCCATGACTTTATACAACCTCTTTTTGAATGTATCTGTAGTATTGGCACCCACAACATGACTACCACTCTATTGGTAAACTAATTCTTGCCTATGTCTTTGTTGAATCTGAATTTATCTAATTTAATTAGAACCATTGCTACATGTCCTACCTGTTCTTTTACAACCAAAACCCTATTGGTATCCCTTTTATTAAAGCCCTTCATCCATTTATAGACTTCGATCAGGTCTCCCCGGAACCTTCGCCTTTCTAGAGAGTATAAATTCAAATGCTTCAGTCTGTCCTCATAAGGCAAGTTTCTGACCCCCTAAATCATCTTTGTCATACTCCTCTGTACAGATTCTTACATTTTGATATCCATTCTATAGTAGGGTGACCAGAACTGAACCGCATAATCGAGATGAGGTCTAACTAGTGCTAAGTAAAGTTTGAGGATACTTCAGAGCTCCTATTGCTTACGCTCCTTGAGATTAAATCCAGTACCCTGTTTGCAGGATTTTTAGCCTGAATGCATTGAGCCCTACGACGGACGTCAACGCTCACTAAGACTCCTAAGTCTCTCTCACACCCAGACTTGCTTAGAGGAGTGTCATTTAAAAGAGCAATTGTGTGAGGGGTTATTCCTACCTACACTCAGAATACTACACTTCCCGACATTGAATTCCATCTGCCACTTCCCCGCCCAATCATTTTAGTCTGTTAACCTCATCCTGGAGAATGCTAGCGTCCTGGTCTGATTGGATTACACTACCGGTCTTGGTATCATATGCGAACTTACTGACATCACCACTAATTCCAGTGTCCAAATAAAAAAAAAAATGTAAATAATAAAAAGCAGTGGACCCAACACCAACCCTTGTGGGATTCCACTCGTAACACTGCCCCATTCGGATTTGTTACCATTGATTTGCACTCTCTGCTTCCTACCACTAAGCTAAGCCCTGATCCAATTCAAAACTTTCCCATCTACGCCGTGAGCCTGTGATTTTAGTAATAGCCGGAGATGAGTGACTTTGTCGAACGCTTTACTGAAATCTAGATATAGTATGTCTCTGTCAACCGCCTCGATTACTTTAGTGTAGAAGTACAACAGGTTAGTAAAGCAAGACCTACCTTCGTGAACCCATGCTGTGAGTCATGAATTAAACTATGCTTCTCTACATGGTCCCGAATGCTCCCGGCTATAATTGACTCCAACATCTTTCCTACAGCTGATGTTAAGCTAATTGTGCGATAATGTGAGGTGGATGACTTGTCTCCCTTTTAGAAAATCGGCGTCACATTAGCTACTTTCCATTAGTTGGGCACATACCCAGAATTTACCGACATCTTAAAGATATCGGTAAGTGGGCCACTGAGGACCTCCTTGCATTCTTTCAGAACCCGTGGGAATATTTCGCCTGGGCCCGGGAATTTGTTTTTCTTCAACCTATCAACCTCATCCTGGACTACTTGCCTATAGTGATGATCACATCCCTCAACTTGTCGTTATCTTCGCCCTCATATACCTGAACTCTCTCCGGAACGGTTGTTAGATTTTTCTGCGTAAAAACTGAGAGGAAACAGTCATTCATCATTTGACTAATATCTTCTCCATTCTCAACGAACTCACCAATGTTTGTTTTCAACGGTCCAATGCTGTCCCTTGTTATCGTTCTGTACAGTTTGAAGAAGCCCTTGGGATCGGTCTTGGCCTCCTTGACTATCCTAATCTCATAATTTCTTCTTACTAGTCGGTTGTTCTTCTTCACCGATCTGCCTAGTTCGACATACCTACCCCTGAGCTGGGTTTCCCCGTTCTTTATTTTCCTTTAAACTCCTCTCTTGATGCTAATCTCATGCATGAGTGTGCGGGTCATCCATTTAGGGTCGTTATTTTCCTTCCTACATGCTTGGTAAGGGATATGCTGTCTCTGACCTTCTGCAATTACGCTAACTAAATTATTATAGGTCATTTCTACATGGTTCCCCTGCTCTTCAGGTTCCAGCCCTGAGATCCGTCCCTCATCTAGCCCTAAGGTTCCCATATTTACCTCTTCAAGGTGTCTTCTAAGCCCCTCATAATCGGCTCTCCTAAAGTCTGGCACCAACACAGGGTTGAGTTCATGGGTTACCGCCCAGTCTAGGTTAAACCTAATCTCCTTTTGCTCACTACCACCTAGTTTTCCCCCAACGTCTAGCTCACTGATCATATTCTTGTTGTTAGTTACGACTAACTCTAAAATGTTGTTACTTCTGGTGGGCTCAGTTACTGTCTGTTTGAGGAAATTGTCTTGTATTACTTTCAGAAAATCCTCAGATTCTAGATCACCCACCACGCCTTTTCAGTCTATATTAGATAAAATCTCCCATTATGCAGACATTATTGCTCCTGCTCGCCCTGCCAACCTCTTGTAGTAGTATGTCCGTGTCCTGCCTGCTGAGTTTGGGTGGCCTGTAAAGAACCCTTGAGTTAGTTGGCCTTTCCCTTTGTGGACGTCCACTCAAACTGATTCTGAGTCGCCATTTGTTTGAATAGAATTGTTAGAGGAACATTTTAGTGTGTCTTTAGCACATAGTGCCACCTGGCTGTCCCATTCTTCCTTCCAGCTATCGCATGCCAATACGTTTCCCCTTACTTTTTTCCTTCCTTCTTTTCTCAGTACCATCCTTCCGCCCTTACTTTTTTCTTTCCCTCTATTTTCTTTCTTCGTTCATTAGATCCTTCCTATTTTCCTTACTCATCTCCTTTCTCTTTCTTCCTCCATTACTTCCTTCCTTCGTTGTTTCCTTCCTTCAAAGAAAATTATTTTCTTCCTTCCTAACTTCCTTTCTTTCTTTATATATTTATTAATCTCTCCCTTCCTTCCTTTCTTTAGTTCTTCCTTCCTTCCTTCCTACCTTCCGTCCTTCCTTCGGTTTTCTTTCCTTCCTGTTTTCTGTCCTATTTTATGTATTTCATTCTTCCTTCCATCCTTCTTTATTCCATCTGTCCTACTTTCATTCATTTAGCCATTCATTCATTCATTCATTTTTCCTTCCTTCCCTTTTCATTCTTTTCATCTTTCCTTTTCATCTACCTCCCTTCCTTCCTTACTATTACCTAATTTCCTTCCTTCCTTTTTTCTTCCTTTTCTTTTTTTTAAATATTCCTTCCTTAAAACTTCCTTCCTTTCTTCTATTCTTCCTCAATTTCTGCAATCCTACTTTCATTCACTTCGTTCTTCCTCCTCTAATTCCTTCATTTTATCTTTTTCTTGATTGGTTTACTTACCTTTATTGCCAATTACTTGCTGCCTTCCTTTCTTCATTCATTGTCTCCTTCCTTCTCCATCTCTGACAAAAGCCAATGAGCGACCCTGTTTCATTCCCTTGAGATCAACACGACAAACCTGATGACTTTACGAAGAGAAGGAGGAGGAGGAGGAAGAGGAGGAGGAGGAAGAGGAGGAGGAGGGGGAGGGGGAGGAGGAGGAGGAGGAGGAGAAAAAGGAGGTGGAGAAGGAGGAGGAATACATAGGAAGAACAGACACCAGAAAACCTATCGGTCTATGGCGAGGGTGTCTGTTTACTACCGCTACTACTAGTAATCTACGTATGGTAGGACAGGACAGAATAGATGAAGGCTCCTCCCCACCCACCTCTCCCTCCGGCAACGTGCCGGCAGGAAATAGTTAGAAGAGAACACCATGTACCTTTAAGGAAGAAAGGGACATGGAAATTTTGCAGTAAAGAGAGAAATAAGAGGAAATTACTACCCTTAACTTACACTACTGGTAACCAAAGCTGTGGGGGAAAATGACTTCATTACATACGAACATAAGAACATGGAAATACTGGGAGACTGGAAGAGGACGAGTGGCCTACACAGGGAAGCCCCAGAATCCCCCCTAATACCCACGATGGTTGAGGTGTAGTTTCAGGGGCACAGGTGGAGGCTTGATCCTCGTTTTACCGGCGGTACTAGGCACGCACCAGTAACCTGTCACCTTACTGCACCCACACCTCACTCCACCTGTCATGAGGACATTAACTGTTGCTTTACTCTATTGTTGACTTTCGCTACTTGCAATCTAGGTTGTGGGGGAGAATTATATGAATATAGGTTGAGGTCTTGCTGCAATCTGTCTGAAAACACGCGAAAAAGGGTCAGTATAATCTTATATCCCTGAAGTACTTATCCAAAGAAGACTTAAAGCTATTGATACTCTGTGCGCTAACTACTGACGGTGGGAGTCTATTTCAGTGATCGACGGCTCTGTTATTGAACAAATTTCTGCGCACCAATGTGTTACATCGATTTTCCTTTAACTTCATATCGTTGCTGCGTGTTCTTGTGTTGGTGCCTCTCTGAAATAGACTATCTGGGTTAATGTTGTCGAATCCATTAAGGATTTTTGAACACTTCAATTAAGCCCCTCTTATCCTTCGCTTTTTTAGGGAAAACATATATAAACGCTTTAAACACTCGTCATATGGCAAGTTTCGGAGCGCTGGAATTTGTTTGGTTGCTCGTCGCTGTATCTTTTCTAACAAAACTTGATCTTTGATATACACCTTTTCACCCACAAATTTAAAAAGTTGAATATCAAATTTAAAAAGTTGAAATTCAAATTTAAAAAATTGAATTTCAAATTTAAAAAGTTGAATTTCAAATTAAAGAAGATGAATTTCAAATTATAAAAAGTTGAAATTCAAATTTAAAAAGTTGAAATTCAAATTTAAAAAGTTGAATTTCAAATTAAAAATGTTGAATTTCAAATAAAAAAAAGGTGAAGTGCAAGTCATAGAAAGAGATATATGTGGATACATACATACATAAATTTAAACATCCACAAACTTATCATATATATATCTATATATATATATATATATATATATATATATATATATATATATATATATATATATATATATATATATATATGTGTGTGTGTGTGAACAAATCTGCGTGAGCGGCGTGGATCGAACTCGCATCCCATAAGGTGGAAACACTAAGCTCTACCACTGAGCCATCGGGCAGTGTGTGTGTGTGTGTGTGTGTGTGTGTGTGTGTGTGTACGGTATGCATGTATTTATGTATGTATTTATGTGTGTGTGGAGGGGATGTATGGTATGAGTGCTTGTGGAATGAGTGTTTGTGGAATAAGTATTTGTGGAATGAGTGTTTGTGGAATAAGTATTTGTGGAATGAGTGCTTGTGAAATGAGTGCGTGTGGAATAAGTATTTGTGGAATGAGGGTTTGTGGAATGAGTGCGTGTGGAATAAGTATTTGTGGAATGAGGGTTTGTGGAATGAGTGCGTGTGGAATAAGTAATTTTGGAATGAATGCTTGTGGAAGGAGTGCATGTAGAATAAGTATCTGTGGAGTGAGTACTTGTGGAATGAGTGCGTGTGGAATAAGTATTTGTGGAATGAAGGTTTGTGGAATGAGTGCGTGGGGAGCAAATATTTGTCGAATGAATCTTTAAGGAATGAGTGCTTGTGGAATGAGTGTTTGTGGTATAAGTGAGTGTCGAATAAGTCCTTGTCGAATGAGTGCGTGTGGAGTGAATATTTGTGGAATGAGTGCGTGTGGAGTGAGTCTTTGAGGAATGAGTTCTTGTGGAATGAGTGCGTGTGGAGTGAGTCTTTGAGGAATGAGTGCTTGTGGAATGAGTGTGTGTGAAACGAGTGTTTGTGAGATGAGTGCGTGTGGAATGAGTGTGTGTGGAATGAGTGTATGTGGAATGAGGGTTTGTGGAATGAGTGTTAGTGGAATGAATGCGTGTGGAGTGAGGGGGTCTGGAATGAGTCCTTGGAATGAGCGAATGTGGAATGAGTGAGACAAAGAAAACAAAATAACTGCAGAGTTCCCATTCAATAACTATGGTGGAGGCGCCGAGTGCGGGTCATTCAATATAGTGGCCGGCGGCCGAACGCTGACGAGGGAGATAACCCCTCCATGTGTATAAGAGCTCAGTGGGAGAGAGGCGTACTATTACGCTATACGTAGCAACGTAAAAATAATGAAACATAGAATACCTTTCATATTTATATATATATATATATATATATATATATATATATATATATATATATATATATATATATATATATATATATATATATATATATATATATATATATATATATATATATATATATATATATATATATATATATATATATATATATATATATATATATATATATATATATATAAGTTTGTGGATGTATGCATTTATGTATGTAGGCATGCATATATATCTTTCTATGACTCGCACTGCATCTATTAATCTAACCTCAACTTTTTTTTATTTGAACTTCAACATTTTAATTTGAAAGTCAACTTTTTTAATTTGAATTTCAACTTTTTAAATTTGAATTTCAACTTTTTTAATTTGAATTTCAACTTTTTAAATTTGAAATTCAACTTTTTAAATTTGAAATTCTACTTTTTTAATTTGAAATTCAACATTCTAAATTTGAAATTCAGCTTTTTAAATTTGAATTTCAACTTTTTTAATTTGAATTTAAACTTTTTTAATCTGAAATTCAACTTTTTTAATTTGAGGGTGAAAAGGTGTAGTTCGGTGACCAGAACTGAACGGCGTATTCTAGGTGTGGTCTTACAAATGCTAAATATAATCTCTTCATAAGTTCGGGTGATTTATAATCAAAGTTTCTTGAGATTAATCCCAACATCATATTGGCTTTTTTACTCGCTGCAAAACATTGATCACTCATTTTAAGAGTATTACTGATGATGACACCAAGATCTTTTTCTTGTTTTACTTCGCTGACCTCATGTCCTTGAATCTGATATTTAAAGTTATGATTTTTTTCACCTATGTGTATTACTTTACATTTATCTACGTTAAAACTCATTTGCCAATTTTCGCTCCAGTCGGCAAGTCTTATCAAGTCTGACTGAATGTTCTCGCATAAGGAGGAGGAGGACAGAAGGAGGAGGAGGAAAAGCAGATAACAGGAAGATCTTTGGTTTCTAACGAAGCTACCTGTTTCAGGGGGAGGAGGAGGAAGAGGAAGAGGAAAAGGAAGATTAGGAGGAGGAGGAGGAGGAAGAGGAGGAGGAGGAGGAGGAGGAGGAAGGAAGAGGAGGAAGAGGCTTAACAATGAGAGAGAGAGAGAGAGAGAGAGAGAGAGAGAGAGAGAGAGAGAGAGAGAGAGAGAGAGAGAGAGAGAGAGAGAGAGAGAGAGAGAGAGAGAGAGAGAGAGAGAGAGAGAGAGAGAGAGAGAGAGAGAGAGAGAGAGAGAGAGAGAGAGAGAGAGAGAGAGAGAGAGAGAGAGAGAGAGAGAGAGAGAGAGAGAGAGAGAGAGAGAGACACACACACACACACACACACACACACACACACACACACACACACACACACACACATACACACACACACACACAAGGGTCACACCACTACACAGGTCAGAGGTCAAACCAAGAAGCACTAGCATCACTGAGATCACGAGGCCAACGCAAAGGATCGAGTAGGTGTGGTAGACAGATCAGCGGGACGGATAGGACGACAATAAAACAAAAGTGAGGATGAGGAAGGAAGGGAGGGAAAGCGGCTTAAAGGTAGATGGGGGATGGAGAATACGAGGGTAGGAGGAGAAAGAAGACAAAGAGGAGGAGGAGGAGGAGGAGGAGGAGGAGGAGGAGGAGGAGGAAAAAGAGGAACAGCACCAAGAGGACCAAGAAGGAGAAAAATGTATTAGTAGTAGTAGTTGGAACTGGAGTAGTAGAAGTAGCAGCAGAAGTAAAGTACGTTGTAGTAGTAATAGTAGTAGCAGTGGTAGTAGTAGTAGTAGTAGTAATAGTAGTAGTAGTAGTAGTAGTAGTAGTAGTAGTAGTAGTAGTAGTAACAGTAGTGGGTAGAGGAGGAGGAGGAGGAGGGAAAAGAGGATTAAGGACAAGGACAAGAAAAGAGTACTGATGAAAATGATAAAAATAAGAAATACGTGGAGGAGGAGGAGAAGGAAAATAAAACCTGAGGTGGCTTCGGCCAATTATATACACATGAAACCTTAGAGCGAAGAGAGAGAGAGAGAGAGAGAGAGAGAGAGAGAGAGAGAGAGAGAGAGAGAGAGAGAGAGGAGAGAGAGAGAGAGAGAGAGAGAGAGAGAGAGAGAGAGAGAGAGAGAGAGAGAGAGAGAGAGAGAGAGAGAGAGAGAGAGAGAGAGAGAGAGAGAGAGAGAGAGAGAGAGAGAGAGAGAGAGAGAGAGAGAGAGAGAGAGAGAGAGAGAGAGAGAGAGAGAGAGAGAGAGAGAGATTGAACAACACTCCGCTGGTAAATGGCCGAGAAAGCAGAGGAGAGAGGATTAAACGAAGAAGAAGAAGAAGAAGAAGAAGGGATTAATGATAACGACAATGGCAAAGATAAAAATGAGTAGAACAGGAGGAGGAAGACTTGGAGAAGGAGGAGGATGAATACATAGGAATACATAGGAAGAACAGACACCAGAAGACCTATCGGTCTATGGCGAGGGTGTCTGTTTACTACCGCTACTACTAGTAATCTACGTGTGGCAGGACAGGACAGAAAAGATGAAGGCGGAGGAAGAAAAGATCGAGAGAGGCTGCTGATCGTGAGTTAAGAACGTGATCAGATTATGGTTAAACACACACACACACACACACACACACACACACACACACACTATAGATACAACCCGCGCATGAGCCGCCCTAACATGCGTTATTTATGTCCCACATGAGGTATCTTTTTAATTTTAGATTTCTTTGAGACCCCAGGAGCCTAGAGGCAACTTTCTACGTAGATTCTAGAATCATAAATAAAAACTGTGTGACGTCACCTTCCTGCCGAGTTTCCTAAGATGTGGATACAACTTTACACTTAATTATCACTAAATCCCCCCCCCCCCCCCCCCCCGCAGCACCACCACTACCATTACCATTACCACTACCACTGCCACAACCACCATCACCACTGCAACCACAACAACCAATACCACCACGATCCCCCCCACACCAGCACATCCGCTACCATCACCACCACCATTGCCAATACCAAAACAAGCACCACTATACAATCACCACCACTACCATTTCCATCACCACTACCACCACTCACCACCATTTCAATAGCCCTCAACCTCGACATATCTTTGGATTCCATGCATTTCACCACCACCACCACCACCACCACCACCAGACCATCAACACTATTACCACAACCTTCAGACATCGCCATACAGACCTTCATCTCCAGATCCGCAGCCAAAATTACTCTGCTACGCCACCACCTCCATCAAACCAACACCAACACCACTATCATAATCACCTCACCACCAGCAACAATAAACCACGACCACACCAGCATCACTACTATCACATCCCATCTACACCATTATTAGAACCAACCACACCAACGCCACTACAACCACCATCCACACCCCCATCACCACCACCACCACCCCCACCACAGTCACACTCCTCAAGGTACTAACGCCCTGCTAATCAAATGCGCTTCCTTTTACGTTCGGGGGGGATCCAAAGAGCTTGAAACGTGAGGAAATAGATTTCATTAAGCAGGCAGGCCTTGAGAGCACTGCAAGGGACGGTATCACGCTCAGAGAGAGAAGATAAGACAAGAAAGGAGGAGAAGAGAGAAGAGATAAATGAGATGAAATGAAAAGGTGAAAGGAAAAGATATGAAGGAATGAGAAAAAAATATAGAAGTGTAGTGAATATAAGATAAGAGTTACAAAAATAAGTGAAGTCATGTGAAGTGATGAGCAAAAAGGCGGAGAAAATAACATGGAAGAAAAGAAACAGATAGAGTCTAAGGGAGAGGAACAAATGAGAAAATGGCAGAGGTATAAAGGGAATACAGAATGGGGATGACGGGGGAGACGGTGAATGGGGAAGTGTGTGGAGAATGAGGCAGCGGTGAGGGCAAGGGCAACCAAAGAGAGTGTGAGCGTGAGAAGAAAGAGAGACCGAGAAGAGCTGTGAACAATAATATATAAATTCTAATTAATCTCCTGGCTAGACGATTTAAAGTATATACGTGAATCCACAATATTTACTATTCCCTTTAAATGGTTTCGCCAGCAGGAACACCATTAATCTGTTGGTATTACCCAAGGTGGCTAATAAAGTTGGCGGCTGTCACCTCGCGCGGCTTAGTAGCCATTTTAACTCCTCGCGGGAGGAGGGGATAAGCTGTGTTCGCCAGGAGTTTTTTTATCGGCGTCGCAGACGCCGATCAACAGATTGTCCATCTTCTTAGTGTTGTTGTTATTGTTCTCTTCAAGTTGTTTTCCTGGCTTACCCATGCATTGTAGACATGACATTGTATAATAACATTTGTTAGCCCTGATGAACCCTACAACAAGGCATTATAAACAAAGTCAGCTTTTTTTTTTTTTTTACGTCTTGGCCCGTGGCGCCGTTAAGCCTTCATAGTAGGGCCTGATGGTCGGCCCCAGCCTGTTGTGGCGCAGGCAAGTGTTTATAGTGGCGCCATCCTTACTTTTCAGCATTTTCCATTTTAGACCCCTAGCATATAAATTGTTGGGGGGGTGTTGGACGGTCATGCGACACCGATCTACCACAGTTTTTTTGTGCTCTTAACACTTTTTTTATTTTTTTTTATACCATCCAAGGTTTAATGAAACAACTTTCACCAAAAACAAATACAACATCTCGAGAGTTCAATGAACAAAATAAGCTTTTTCATGCATTAGGTGACTCTCTTTCTTCTCACACTTTCCTTGATTGCCCTTGCCTTCACCGCTGCCTCATTCCCCACACACTTTCCCATTCACCGTCTCTCCCGTCATCCCAACTCTGTATTCCCTTTATACCTCTTCCATTCTCTCAGTTGTTCCTCTCCCTTAGACTCTATCTGTTTCTTTTCTTCCATGTTACTTCCTCCGCCTTTTTGCTCATCACTTCACATGACTTCACTTATTTTTCATGTAAACCATCTAGGTGTTGTTTTCCAGGATGTGTTCAGACCTCAAGGTTAGCCATGTCTCATGGTAGGTAACAGGTTTTACTTGTAATCCGATAGTGGTGTTATCGCATGTTCAAATGAATCATTTCTTTAAGCGTTGCTGCATCTCGGAAGGGCTGAGAGACAGAGTCTTTGAATTGTACTCTACCTCTGTTTGCCAAGAGTCACTGACGGGGAGGTGCACAGGTTGCTGGTTGGCTGAAGTGGAGTGGAGATCAGCGCATGGCTTGTCTTAGCCCTGGGTGGTAGTGGTGAGAAGGTGGATGCGGTGTCATGGAATCGAGAAGGCAGGAGGAGTCTTGTTGGGCAGTGGTGGTGTCAGTTTCAGAGTTTGAGATATGAAGACAGTCCCAACTTTGCTTCGATGGCCCTCTGACATACTCATTTGACTGGCGATGAGCGGTATTACAATGATCAGTGTACCAGGCAAGGTGCATGTCCATCTATTGCTCATGTGGACCCTCAACGCGCTGTTGAAGCTGCACAGACCTGAGAAGTTTGTGTCAACGCCTCGTAAGTCAACTACTGACTGTAGCCTAGCACTTAGCGTATTAGTAGAGCGCCGACGTAAGTTTCGACAGGGAAAATTTGCAGCGTGTAGATTTCAAGAAGGCCAAATATCAAATGAATCGTGAGGCACTCTGAGATCTTCTGCAACTCAGCGGAATTCCTGATTCCTGCACCTGACTGTTGGTCCATTGATTGGCCTTATTTTCGGGGACTAAGAATGCTGAGAATTCTGTTTGTGTGTACGGTGGGGGTGGAGGGGCGTGTCTAGATTTTTTTTTCCATGAACGCGGGAATGAGGCACGGCTTTGTCCTTGCTTAACTACCTTTCAGCACTTGCATGGACTGGGTACAAGGCAGAGTTGTGGATCAAGAGTCATTGTGGAACATCTGTTGGGAATACCATGGTCACTGACCTTATTTGCTAATGATGCTATAATCCTTGCGGAGTCGCTGGAGGTTTTGGTGATGACTCTTGAGGCACTACATGAGGAGGGAAAGCATTTGGGTCTAGATCAAGATACAGGTGTTTGGAGGCTTGTTAAATGAAACATATGAAACAGTACAGTCTGTTTATGCGTGTGGCGAGAACATTGATAACTTGGAAAATGTCACATACCCTCCTAGCATAATGCAGAAGAGCGGTGGATATCGTCAGTCTAACGGCGGAATGGCTTGGCCCACTGCGCTATGGACGTGCTCAGCGTTGTTGATATCTTTCCAGAACTACACAAATCCGGATCTTAAAGTCACTTGTGGTTCGTGCTTTGCTCTTTGGCTGTGAGACATGGACACTAAATAGTGACTTGAAGAGGCGAATTGATGCCTTTGGTAATGATTATGGAATTATCGCTGGAATGACCATATGTCAAATTGACGATTATTCCGTGGGACTGGAACGGGGTATTTTAAATTGTATAGTTCGTAAATACCAACTCCGGCTATATGGATATGTAGCACACCACCCAGAAGTCGACCTACTCACCGCGTTATTTTTGTATAAGACATTCTTGAATGGAGGAAGCTAAGAAGACGCCCACAGAGTTTGTGGCTCGAGCAAGTCGATATCTGCCGTGAGGTATTTAAAATGGGAAGGGGACCTGCATAGGGACTGGCTCGTGAGGGATCCCAGCGGGGTTGGTATCTTATGGTGGCCGAGGCGACGCGCCTCCTCGGAGTATGTTCTTATTAATTTATTGATTGATCAAAAATTCCCTCAGCATTTAGGCAAGACCTTTAGCCGGTGTCACGAGGGCTGGCATCATTGCTTGGGTGATGGTCCCCCGCACATATTGGCCAATTCTTAAATTATTCTAATGTGGCAGAACGGATAGCAAGACGGCCCCGCGTTCAGGAGGACGCGAGTTCAATCCCCGACCGGTGCCACCAAGCTGGGATTTTTCAGCCGCCGCCGAGTGGCTTAAAACTACCCACATGCTGTCCAGAAGACCACCTATCAGCCCGAGCTCTAGATTCTAGGATTAAAGATGAGCTCCGGGAGGGCAGCATGAGCCAATGCAAGATGGCGTCACTATAAACATTCGCCTGCGCCAGAACGGGCTGGGCTGACCGTCAGACCCACCGGAAGAAGCCTTGGACCGACCATCAGGATCCACTGGAAGAAGCCTGCCGGCGCTATAGGCCAAGACATAATTTTTTTTTTTTTTAGTGTTGTAAGGTAACAGATTGCACCGATATAAACTAATGCAATGATATCTTTATTGATAAATATGTGCCTTTTGAAGTATTATAGATAAATCTGAAACGACATTTATATTAATAACAAAACTAAGTCGAAACTGCACGTAAACGGACACTGTCCAGCGACTGAAGCGACTGTCAGGGCTAGACTTTTTACCCTATTTTTCCTACTATTACAAAGTTCTAGGGTACAGTCTACACAATGCCATTCGTTAACTAATTTATTATAAGATATCTTGATATATTTTTAGTCCTGGCTTAGTCATAATGTGTAGTGATGCTACGTTGCAATAACGTAAACACTGGCCTAAAGCAAGAACCTTCTCTTCATCGTGATATTTACCCATTATTTGTGGGTAATAAATAGCCATAATGGAGAGCGATTATAAGAACAACTACATTTAGGTAATAACAGTGATGATTTAAAGAGATAGCAGAGAGTGGGAGATAGTAGGCTCTATCATGGTAAACGGAATTTACCGCAGGTTAGATCTAGGAAACAAAAGGCCAATGAACGGCGCAGAAACCGTCACCCAAGCAACGACACCAAGTCCGTGAGTCCATCCCTGACGGATCATCCCCGCCAGCTTTCGTGACACCCAATATAGATAGATCTGCTTCCTGAAATTGTGCAACTGCAGAGGTGTGATGGCCAAGACAGCGGGTGTTAAGCCGGACAGATATCAGGGCACAGTAGGTGGTTACGTTGACGTTCGGCCGACACTTGGAACCCCACTAACTGGCTTTTTAAAAATGGAGGTAAAGTGCCTGAGCCTGTGGGTGGAGGGGTGAGGCCGCTGGTGGTTGATGCTCTCCCCACACGCAGGTCCTTGCTGGTGATGCGGTAAGATTTTGCTGCTGTTGTTTATGAATCCACCCAGCTTGGCGCTCGAGCCTCTAGTGCACATGGTCAACTCGTGTGAGGCAGCATCGGTACTAGGAGTGATGCAGCGTGTGTGTGTGTGTGTGTGTGTGTGTGTGTGTGTGTGTGTGTGTGTGTGTGTGTTTCTTTTTTTTACGTTTCTGCCTATGACGTCGATAGGCTTTCTTGGTGCGGCCTGATGGTCGGCCCTAACCCGTTATGGCGCAGGCAAATGCTTATAGTGGCGCCATCCTGCTTGGCTCATGCTGCCCCCGGAGCTCATCTTCAAGCCTCTCTTTAGAGAGAGAATCTTGAGTCCGGATTGATTGGTGGTATTCAGGACTGTGGTGGCCGGAAAGACTGGAATCCGCGTTCTCCTGGACGCGGCGCCGGCACGCTGACCACTCAGCCACCGCCACCCCACTTCCTTACCTTTGCACCGGGCCAGGCGCTGCTCTGTATCATGGCTGCCGCTACACATGGCGCATTTGTCCTATAAACCAACGCACGTAATCTAATCCCCAAGTGTAACGAATTGTTTCTCTATATTGCAGAGAAGAAACCGGGCGTGATAGCATTACCAAAATTGTGCCAGCATAATATCTGCTCTCCCATTCACTTAGTATTCTTATTTTTTTTTTTTTTTTTTTTTTACGTGCCAGCCTATGGCGCCGGTAGGCTTTCTTGAGGGGCCTAGTTGGTGGTCGGCCCCAGCCCGTCATGGCGCAGGCAAGTGTTTTATATTGGCGCCATCTTTTCTTGGCTCATTCTGCCTCCCGGTGCTCGTTTTTTTATTCACTTGGACGGTTTCTCTAGAGTCCGGGTTGATGGGTGGTCTTCAGGACAGCATGTGGGTAGTCTTAGGCCACTCGGCGGCGACTGAAAAATCCCAGGTGGTAGCAGCGATTCGAACCATCATCGTCCAGCACGCGGTGAATGTGGAGCCCCCATGCTAACCACTCAGCCACCTCCTCCCCATATCAATATAACAAGATTGTAAAAAAATAACACAGAAGCGCTACATGTTACGCAAAACGACTCTCTGCCATCACAACAGACAACCTTACTACATTAGTAATTAGATCAAGAATCACATTAAATGTAGTTTGGTTACTACATGCAAAAGTGAATTGAACGACCTTGTGCAAAATAATGGCGAAAAGAAGCCTGATCTTCCTATTTGCATGTTTCGTCCTCGTTTTCCTATAATCTCTCGTTTTCCTCCTCCTACTACTCCACGGTTTCAGGAACAAGCGCTCGTGCTTAACCAATTTACTGGACTTCTTCCAAGGTATCTATGAAAACTGGGATAATCATATCCCCAGTGATGTTATATATCTAGACTTTCAGAAAGCCTTTGACAAAGTGCCACACGAAAGACTCCTCAAGAAACTTAAGTCGGCGGGACTAGGCGACAATCTGACAGCGTGGATCAAAGACTGGCTCACTGGAAGAAAACAACGAGTTGTACTCAACGGACAGGCCTCCGAGTGGCTCCCGGTCACAAGTGGAGTGCCACAGGGGTCAGTGCTGGGACCCATACTTTTCAACCTAGAACCTGGAACTAGGATTAAAATCCAATCTTTCAAAATTTGCCGACGACACAAAGGTGGGTGGGAAGGCCCTCACGACGGCAGACTGCGAAATTATCCAGAGAGACTTGGACCAGATCACTCGGTGGTCAGAAAAATGGCAGATGTCTTTCAACACTACCAAATGTAAAGTAATGCATATCGGATCCCGAAACAGCAACCACACATACCACATGGATGGCGAACCACTACATGTTGTGCAAGAGGAAAGAGACCTCGGGGTCTCCATCAGCAGTGACTTGAAACAAACAAAACACTGCAAGTCCGCCTGTAAGAAAGCCAATACAATGCTTGGGTTCATTGCGAGGAACTTCGAATACAAGACTCCGGGAGTTATGTTATCCTTGTATAATTCGTTGGTAAGGCCCCACCTGGAATACGCCGTGCAATTCTGGTCTCCTAATTACAGGAAAGACATTGAATTACTTGAGAGAGTACAGCGCCGCGCCACGAAGATGATACCATCACTGAGGACGAAGCCCTATGAAGAGCGACTCGAGCGACTCAACCTCTTCACGTTGGAAAAGAGACGACTGCGGGGAAACATGATACAAGTCTTTAAGTACCTGAACAAGCTCAGCAACGTTGATCACTCCAAACTCTTCACGCTACAAACCAACCTGAGAACAAGAAACAACGGAAAATCAATTCAAGCAAAGCGATGCAATACCGACATCGGCAGGAGTTATTTCTCGAATAGAGTTGTTCGCCACTGGAACAGCCTTCCTGCAGAAGTGGTTAGCGCAGAGACCATCAGCTCCTTCAAGAAACGCATTGATCGACACTTTGCTGCATCGGGAGTGAACTGAACAATCCCAAGAGTAGATACACAAGTGCTTTAATCCTTCCCTGCAAGCCACTCCTATGGCAAACGGATTGATTAAATCACTGAACGCAGGCAGCCTAGTCATGAGCCAAAAGGCTTTCTGCTGCCTGCTAGTCCATGTTTCCATGTTTCCATGTTTCCCCCTCCTCTATATAAAACTCTATAAATACTATTATCCCTTTTTCCTATTATTCCCAACTGTTCTGTACTAGCATTTCCTTCTTCACCTTTTCTTTCTCTTAATCTCTCCTCGTCCTACCTTTCTTCCTCCAACATTTCTTACAAGCCAGAATCCCCTTTCTTTAGTTTCTTCTTAAGCCTCCTCCTCCTCCTCCTCCTTCTCATGATTAATATCCTACTACCACTTATTTGAAGAGTTGTAAGCCAGGGCCCGGATTCATCAATCTTACCAGCCACGCCTCCGGTATCTCTCACATTTACCGGAGCGCTACCAGAGCTGCGGCATCTTTCAAATACGGGATTCATCAACGGTATGGTAACGTTCCGGTAACTCGCACCCTAGCAACGATTGATTGGACTGGATAGCCAATCACGTGCGACCTTTGATGCTGTATTTCAGCTTTCACGTGTCATTTGTTTACTAATACACAGACTTCATAATCAAGACATGTGTATTGTACGGGGGTAAATCCTGCCTTAAAACAAATAATTAGCGTGGTAATCCCTCTATTAGCTGCGTTTTTTTTACGAATGAATGCACGTTACTTGTATATTTATCCTTGAAATAAAAATATACTCGCTTATGTAGCCTATATTACGAACATTTTGGTTAAGATTCGTTTTAGGTCCGTGCCAGTATCTCATTACCTACCTTATGAAACATCAGTATCTCTTCATATATCTTTTCTACAAACCTTCAACAGTCATGGAAACGCTTTGAAAATCCAATTCAAGGACTTTTTTTTTACTCTTGAAAATAGGGGATAATGTTTACGAAAGCGCGTCGCCTCCTCTGGCGACGGTGCAGCCGGTGTTGCGAGAAATACCTCCTTGCTGAAATAAGTCACATATACATGTGGGGGGTGTCCAGGGGGGGGGCTACGCCCCCCCCTGGTTAGAAGAGGGGGTCGAGGGGGGCGCAGCACCCCCGTTAGTAGGTCGTAAAGTTTGGTTGGAGTAGTTTAAATATGCTCCCCGACCCTAAACCCTCTGCGAGCTATTTTACAGCTGCGGCGGCTGCGGCGTCGTCGCGGCCGCCGCCAGAGGAGGCGACGCGCTTCTGTAAACATTAACCCCTATTTTCAGGAGTAAAAGAAAAGTCCTTGAATTGGATTTTCAAAGCGTTTCCATGACTGTTGAAGGTTTGTAGAAAAGATATATGAAGAGATACTGATGTTTCATAAAGTAGATTATGAGATACTGGAACGGCCTAAAACGAATCTTTACCAACATTTTTGTATGTTACCTTCATAGTTTTCCGTCGCTAACGCCTGCTACGTGCCTCGTTATCACAAGATTGGGTATTATTCTAATGTTTGCCCATACTCGCCCCTCGCAACCAAAATTGGCTAGGGGGCCATTGTCATCATGCCTCACTGGTGCAGCCAAGCAATGGGTGTGGGCGTGGGAAGCTGTGGCTGCTGAGGTGAATGGCGTGAGTGGCTTCGTGAGTAGTGTGGAGGAGGTCAGAGCAAAATTTTACGACGTTAAACTCCACAGCAAGAATATTGGAGACTTGTGACGGGAGGTGACTGTCACAGATGAGAACATTATTCCATCTGCAGTGTTTTAACAAGTAGGGAAAAGTCATGTGGGTGGACAGTTCCACAGACTTACATACTAGACTGCGGCCTGCAAGTGAAGCCGGCCTGAGGCCGTGCACGGGTGTGCCCAGTTCATCCCAAACCGACGACTTCACACACCTCACTCCCACCCCGTTTCCTGGCCTCAACATTCATTTTTGAGAAAAATGGAGAACACCATCATCTTCCTGAGAAAATTCTGCATCACACTAGCATAAAATTGTAACAACAATGTGTAAATACACATACGAAAATCAAAGTTAAATGAATAGGGAGTACACATTTTCTTACATTTATTTCTCTTCAACTCCTTCGTACTCAGCTGGTTTTCGTCACATCGCTTTTATAAGCCCAGATCCAAAATATTTTCTGCTTCTGATGATGTAGGGTACGTCACGAGGTAAAATAATTTATAGGCTCAAATTCGCCTCCGAACATGGGCCGAGGCAGTGTCTACCCACTTACCACGCCTGCGGTAACTCAGTTACGGGTGCTCGGAGCCGCGGTAACTTTTGGCCTTACCACGGCTCCGGTAAGTGGTTGATGAATCCAGATTTACCGGTTGGGCGGAGATACCGCGAAACTTACCAGACAGAGGTCCGGTAAATGGTATGATGAATCCCGCCCCTGGCAGGAGTACAACAGAAGATTCAACGTTCGATTGTAAACTTTTCCCTTCACGATCCAGACGAGAGTTGCCAAGTATCCTGCCCTCCGCAAAAGTGTGAGATACTGTGAGAACGCGGCGGTGGTGCTAGTAGTGGTGTAAGGGCTGTTGTGTTGTTGTTGTTGTTGTTGTTGTTGGTAGTGATGTGGGTTCTCTCTCTCTCTCTCTCTCTCTCTCTCTCACGCTCTCTCTCTCTCTCTCTCTCAGATGGGCAGGTCATGGATAAGAGCTGAGAGAGAGAGAGAGAGAGAGAGAGAGAGAGAGAGAGAGAGAGAGAGAGAGAGAGAGAGAGAGAGAGAGAGAGAGAGAGAGAGAGAGAGAGAGAGAGAGAGAGAGAGAGAGAGAGAGAGAGAGAGAGAGAGAGAGAGAGAGAGAGAGAGAGACTTACAAATTTTGTATTTAAAATACTATTAATAATAAATATCTTCAGGCGGATTCAAATGAATCTTAAAAAACTAGACATTTGGTAAAATCTAAAATATGTTAAAACCGTGATAATAATTAAAATTCTATGACTGATGGAGGACACCAGTCTACTCCATGACGTTCAGCACCTTAAACCCAGAGGTGAGGCAGTCCCCCCCCCCTCCTACATCAAATAGACGGGAGGCACCGCCCTCTCCCCGACTCCAGGGGATGCACTACTCTCGCAAGTCACCCAGACTGGGAGACTCACCCAGCACATACAGAACAGACAAGGGGTCAGACAGTCATTTAAGTACGGCATAATACCTCTGGACATGGGGTAGCCGTACTTGTGTCGAGTGTGACCCGCCCTAAGACGGGCCAGAGAAGTATCCTTTCTACGACCCCTGATATGGTGGTACGACCAGGGATGTACGGCCATGGTAGTGATTTCTTCTGTCGTGGTCGTGGAAGCCAACTCCTCCCGCCTTCTCTGCAACACACTAGGGTGCTGATCGTTCGGTGGAGCAACTTGTCGCTGCAGAGGAGAGGACAGAATAAAGAAAGACGAGAAGCAGCGGCCCGAGCCGCCTCATTGGCCTTCTCTTTGTCAGGCTGAGACCACCCATACCAGTTAAAAACATCACGGCTGGCCTCCTCTACCGGGAAGAAGGGGGAGCTCTTAATTTTCGAGGCCCACCACCATCGAACCACATCTAGGTCAGCAGGCCGACACAGCAGGTGGCGCCGCCGACCTCGTTTTAAGCCCCGCAACCAAGACAAGGTGACTCACTTTCGCCGGGGGAAGATAGGGGATATTGGAAAGGAATTAATGCCATGTACGGCGGTAAGAGACATGTGGAGGATATCATTGCAGATCAGTGGACTTAGATCTGCCGTATGTAAATGTGAAACGGGTTCGACAGCGTCACAGTGCCCTTTAGGATGACTCAAGAAATATGTTTCGAAAAGATATTAATAATCATGATTTTTTTTTCCACTTTCTATGCCTAGGTATCGCTGAGTATGATGATGCATTAATAAGATTACTGAAGCCTCTTGGTATGTATGGCAAATTATATTAAAAATGAGTGTGTGTGTGTGTGTGTGTGTGTGTGTGTGTGTGTGTGTGTGTGTGTGTGTTCACCACGTTCTAAACTTGTGATCCTCAGCCAGTGTCCTCCCTGAATGAGCTTAGGAGCTCCGGGAAAGGATCTTTGGGAACGGCTGGAGCCTGTGTGTGTGTGTGTGTGTGTGTGTGTGTGTGTGATTCACCACTGCCCGTTCACGTGCTTGACTCGTGATCAAATACCCTGTGGAGTTCGTTAGACAATCCGTATGTGCAGCCACGCACATCCATCCCCTTTCGCCATATGAGAGCAGTAACCGATCCTTTAGGGCGGATAAATCTTTTGGCCTGAGCGGGGATTGAACTTCAGCCTGTTAGCGTGTGTGTGTTGGGGGGGAAGGGGGAGGGAGGAGGTCAAAACTCACCTGGCCTTCACTAATTAAAAGGCTTCTTGAAATCTGGAAGGTAAATTAAGGATTCCCGGTCTGGAACCACCTTTACTCAGGCTAAACATACACACACACACACACACACACACACACACACACACACACACACACACACACACACACACACACACACACACACACACACACACACACACACACACACACACACACTTCTTGTTCTTGTTCTCTCATTCTTGCTCTATTTTCTTATTATTTATTTTTTCCTCTTCTTTTTCTTTTTCTTATATTTTTCTTCTTTTCATGTTTTTTTTATATAATTTTCTTTTCTTTCTCTTCTTCTTCTTCTTCTTCTTCTTCTTTTTCTTTTTCTTCTTTTTCTTCTTCTTCTTTTTCTCGTACATCTTTTTTCTTGTGATCTTGTTGCTGTTTTTTTCTTCACTTTTTTATATCTTCTTTATTCATTTTCCTCCTCCTCTTCCCCTCCTCCACACCCATGTCCTAAACACCACACTCACCCCGGCAGCGCCTACAACACGTAAACAACACAACACTACCATTCACAGCGAGGCAGGTAAGCACACACAATCATCACTTATCCCCGCGCATCACCAGCATCACCGGTTCAGCGATAAAGATAACGAGAGCAATAGGAATGATGACATGATGGTGATGAAAAAACACGTTGAAGGGAGGAAAGGAATCGCTACATCTTTTTAAACTTTCGGCCTATGGCGTTGGAATTGTTTTTTGATGGGGCTTGCTGGTCGTCTCCAGCCCGTTAGTGGCGCAGGCAAGTGTTTTACATTGACGCCATTTTGCTTGGTTCATGCTGACCCCCGGAGCTCCACTTGATCATTGTTAGAAAGTTTCGCTAGTTCTGGTTGATAGGTGGTCTTCAGGACAGCATGTGAGTGGTCTCAGGCCACTCGTCTATGACTGAAAACTATGATCTTGTAGCAGCAAGCAGGGCTATAACCTGAGTCCTCGACAACGCGCCAGCACGCTGGCCACTCAGCCACCGCCTCCTCGGAAAGTCTGTCCTATTCTCACCTCCACTATTGTCACTAACTGTCGCTTTAGTGTTGCTTCCCGTGTTGACTTTACCTGCTATTTTTATGCTAACTTGTCCCCTGAATTTGTTAGCTGCATACCTCCCCCTTTCCCACTGCCCATCCTCGCCGCACAAGGAACACAAAGGACCACAAATGAAGAACAAACAACAGCAGATTTGCTGGTCCTTACGAGGCTGTTTGTGACAAGCTACACTAACTATCTAATCAAAGGTGGAAGATGAAGGACAGCAAAGGCGAAGGCTCCTCCCCACCCCCCCATCCCTCCAGCCAAAGGTGGTAGGAAAGGAAAAAGAACCATGCAGCATGGAAAAACTGCATGGAAATTATGTAGGAAAGAGAAAAGAACTACCATTACTGCTATCACTAACCGGGCGATAAAAGCGGACAAGGACACCAGTATTCGAAAGAACTTAACGTTATTACGACAGTGAGTAATATCTTAGTTGCTGGTTGGATTCAAAATACTTGTCTAATCTATTCTTGAAGGCCGTAACTGTTGTACTATCAACGACATCACAGGGTGGAGAGTTCCAAACATTAACAAGTCGATTGAAGGAAAAGTGTTTAGCTTCGTGCGACGAGAATCTTTTACCACTTATCTTCAAATTGTGATTTCTTCTTGTTCTATTTGATCGATCAATTGTAAAGTAATCTTCCGCATTAATATCACTGAATCCTTTAAACATTTTAAACACTTCTATTAGATCGCCTCGCATTCTTCGTTTTTATGGGCTAAATAAATTTACTTCTTTAAGCCTTTGTTCATATGATAAATTTCTCAACCTAGGAATAATCTTTGTTACTCTTCGTTGAACCCGTACCAACTTTTCTATGTCTTTTCTGTAATAGGGAGACCAAACCTGTACACAGTACTCTAGACGGGGTCGAACCAACGAATTATACAGTTTTAGTATTACTTTTTCCGATTTATTATTAAAGACTCGTCCGATGAAGCCAACCAATTTGTTTGCAGTTTTAACTATCTCTGAACAATGCTGACCGGGCTTTAAATCGCTTGATATAGTGATTCCAAGATCCTTTTCTTTATTTACTGCAGAAAGTTGTTGGCCATTCATTACGTACCGAACGCGATTGTTATTTTTTCCGATGTGCAACACTTTACATTTCTCAACGTTAAATTTCGTTTGCCATTGATTGGCCCAACGTGCAAGTCGATCTAGATCTGATTGTAAGGCTTCTTCGTCGAGTGTCGCAGTTACTTTACTAGCAATTTTTGTGTCATCAGAAAATTTTGATACTTTGCAAGTGAGCCCATCATCGATATCATTAACATAAATTAAGAAGAGCATGGGGCCATGCACTGATCCTTGAGGTACGCCGCTTCTGACATTGAGCCAGTTAGATGTAACACCGTTTAGAACTACTCTCTGTTTCCGCTCAGAGAGCCAGTCCACAAGCCAATTATTGTGAATGTTACCCGAGATACCGTGCGCCAATAGTTTGCTGAGCAATCGTTGGTGGGGTACCTTATCAAATGGCTTTTGGAAATCCAGATATATGATATCTACTGATCTGTTTTCATCGAACACCTCAAAAATATAATGAAAAAAATCAAGTAAGTTAGTTCAACACGAACGTTTACTACGGAAGCCAGGTTGCGAATTATTTATTATATTATTTTCTTCGAAGAATTTCACCATATTGTCGCGAATGATAGTCTCCATTAACTTACAAACAATCGATGTCAGGCTAATTGGTCGATAATTTCCTGGATGAGACTTGTCCCCCTTTTTGAAAATTGGTGTCACATTTGCTAGTTTCCAATCCGACGGAACTTTTCCAGCTGTTAAAGATTTATTGAATATGATGGAGAGCGGTTTACAAATTTGATGTTTGATTTCTTTTAAGACCCTAGGGGTAATTTTGTCTGGACCAGGAGCTTTGCTTACTTTAATCTTTTCAATTGTGCGTAAAAAGTCACTTTCTACGATGAGCACGCCACTTAACATCTTTTCGGTCCTTCAAACCGCCGGCAGTTGAGGTGATAAACAATCTTCGTCGGTAAATACGGATGCGAAAAAGTTATTTAGGATTGTAGCCATTTCATTTTCATCGCTCGTGTGGTTACCATTATCATTAGCAAGCGGTCCGATACCACAAGTGAGTAACTTTTTATTATTTACACAGTTAAAACATTCTTTAGTATTAGATTTACTCGTTTCCGCTATATATTCAAGATTTGTCTTGCTTCTTTTTATTAATTTCTTGGTTTCGCGGCGAATTCTGTCCAACTCTAGTTTCTCAGCCCCACTCTGAGTTGATATGTATCTACTATATACGCGTTTTTTTTAAAAGATAGGCTATTTTGAATTTCGTTATTCCACCATTTGGGTTTCTTCTTAAAAGCTGAACGTCTGTTACGATAGGGTACGCATATGCTTATGGCATTGTTCAATATTGTGGTGAAGGCCCCCCAAGATTTATCAATATCTGTTTCCGCCGAGATTTTAGTCCAGTCAGAATTATTTAGTATTGATTGGAGTTTTACGAAATTCGCTCTCTGATAATCAGGCACCTTTTCCTTACAAGGAGTTACTTTACTTTCTTTCATATTGATGCTGAATGTGATTGTTCGGTGATCGCTAGCACTAAAAATTGGACCAACATTTAATTCGTTAACTAGATCAGCTGTCGTTGAAAAGATAAGGTCAAGTATATTAATTTCCCGAGTCGGTTCTTGAACGTGTTGATGTAAATCACTTTCTAGTAAATTTGTGTTCAGGTCGAGCCCTGTATGACAGTTCAACGGTTCACCCCATCTTTTCACTGGCAAGCTAAAGTCCCCAACAATTACTGCCTCGCAACTGCTACTTGTTTCTAATAATAATTCACTTAATGCGTGATCGATAATCAAGAGTCTGCCCTGGCTGTCTGTAGATAAGTCCAATTACTATTTTACGAGATTTATTTTTAATTTCAATGAAGACCGTGTCTACATTAGTTATAATATCTGTTTTCACGGATACTGGATGGAGAGAGTTGTGGATATAGAAGATAACGCCTCCACCCCGTCTGTTCTCTCTTTCATGACTAAAGATGGTATAACCCGGTAATCTATATTCCGCAATGAAATCTCTATTTGAAGTGTCTATCCAAGATTCTGTGACTCAGATGATGTGATAATGATTTGTAGCTGCGAGGACTTCTAAGTCTTTAAATTTGTTACGTAGGCTGCGAGCGTTTACATAGCAAGCTTTAATGTGATTCGAGTCGGGGGTTTCGCGAGTTGAGTGTTCCCTTACGGTGGAGCTGCTGGTGTTCTCGCCTCCGCGTTTTTTGACTTTCGAAGAGCCACCTGGTCACAGAGCAGCCTCCCGAAACGGGCTGCTCCAACAGGGTTTAAGTGGATGCCATCAGCAAGGAACAAGTCTGAATCGTAGTAAAAACTGTTCCACAAGTTAGCGAACTGGACGTTTTCTTGTGAGCAAAGGGACTGAAGTCTGTTGTCTGTGCTGAGAGCCTTACTGTAAAAGCTAGATTCGGCACCGACCCTCGGGAGGATTCCTGAGATTATGATGTTACTGGCATCCGTTTTACGTTTATACTGCTTGATCATGCGGCGGTATTTCTCAAGCAGTTCCTCAGAACAGGTTGTCTTTACGTCATTTTTCCCCTCGTGAATGACAAATAGGGTGTTTCGGTCGGCATTTCTCGTGACATCATCGCACGCTGCGGTGATGTCGTCTAGTCTGGCACCTGGATAGCAGTAACGTTTTCTGCGGCCGTTTGATGAACAACCATAGAACTCAACCAGCTGGCCACGCACCATGGAGTCTCCAACTAGGCGAGTCTCAAACTCCTCCTCCATGGTGTCTGCCAGCACCTGGAACCTATTGAAGGTAGTGGGGGTCAGTAAATCCTTGGTTGCCTGCTTCGGTTTGGCTCCATTCCTTACAGGTTGGAACCTGACATCCTGTGAAGCAGGAAGAAAAGCGTTAAGTGGGGCAGGCTGGAAGTTGTCCTGTGAGGCAGGCTGGGAGTTAGCCTGTGAGGCAGGCTGGGAGTTAGCCTGTGAAGCAGGCTGGGGGTCAGCCTGTGAGGCAGGCTGGCGGTTGTCTTGTGAGGCAGGCTGGGGGCTAGCCTGTGAGGCAGGCTGAGGGTTAGCTTGTGAGGCAGGCTGAGGGTTAGCCTGTGAGGCAGGCTGAGGGTTAGCCTGTGAGGCAGGCTGGGGGTTAGCCTGTGAGGCAGGCTGGGAGTCAACCTGTGAGGCAGGTAACACGTCCTCCCGTGAAGCAGGAGGGTCGTCTGGAGAGGGCACAGTCTCGGTGGAGGGCCTCTCCACCATCGATGGTGGAGTCACTGCCACATTATTTGAAACAAATTTCTGAAGGGCTTCGAATTTCTTTTCAAGATCATCATGTTTGACTTTCCATTCAGTCACAGCCTTCTGAAGTTGTAATCTTTGAACGCAGAGGCGGCAAGTTCTACTCAGCTGGAAGTACTGAGCTGCAAATCGTCCGGGACAGACGTCACACTTAAGATTCGAAGGCATTGTTAGAAATTTAAGCGAGTTAACAGTTTGGGCAAATGTTAAAAGCGCTTTCGAAATAACTTAAAGTGTGACCATAAATTGAATTGGATAAAAATTGTGCATGGATATTAGATACTGCTGTGTTAGATGCCTCCAACACTGGGAGTTCGCTCCTACAGGGTCTTGAAAACGTCTCAAAGACCAATCGCTTGTCCTGAGCCTCGGTCACGAGAAAGACTTTCACAACCCGGCGCTTTTCAGCTATTGTCCTCGAAGTTTTGTCCCATAGAGCGGGGCCGGCGTGGTCACTCAGAGCAGAGCTGGCAAGGGAGGAGAGGAACCAGCAATTCGTTCCCACTTTCCAAAACGTCTAACCCAACTCTGCGACCCTTTCGAGGCCTGGCCAGTGGCACCTGTCACCAGGTGTTCTCCACCAACTCTAGAGATTATCAGACGCCCTTCCTGAAAGACCAAAAAGTTGAAATATTCCTTGAGTATAAGAAAAACCCTCAGAAACTCCACCTAGAGGCCGGGAGGTACAACCTCAAATGGCCCACGGAAGACATTTCTTTCAGGAGAAAACAAGAACCAGCTGTTATGCAGAATAGGGATGGAAGTACCGTCGATAGAGGGGAGGGACGGGGAGCTCAACAACTGGTTGCCAGGGAGGCTTTTTAGTGTAGAGGTCGCCACACTCCTCTACACCGCAGGCCTACATAATAAGGCAAGGTCCAGCTGACTAGGACCCTGGAACTCCAGCCATTGTCTCATAAAGAGATCCTCTGCCTGCAGTCCAATCCACCACTGCTGCTGCCCAGAGGCTTCACCGTGACCCTGGCACGGGAGACAGATCAGGTATTACACCTTGTCCAAGGGTGACCTGAGACTATGCAGAGCAGGGACGTCTAGTTCCCTGAGGTGAAAACGCTTCACCCGCATACTCGACTTTTTACTCTGCCTCATCGCACTATCATCCAGCTTCCTAGTGAAAGTTAACTAGTATATGCACTCATCCCTCTCACTGAGAAACTAAAACAGGCTTCCTTCTTATGTATTTTCTGCTTCCTTTCATTACTCCTCATTTTATCTGCATTGACTACACAGCTGCTCAACCTTTTCTACTCATTTTGTACCCTATTCGTAAACTTTTTATCTTCTAATGTATCTATTTTTCTCTTTTTACGACAAAAAATGCAGCCCAAGGGTAAAATAAAACAGGCCTGCAACACGTAGCTGCTATGACAAAAGTATGAGATGCCAACAAAAGGTCTCAACTGGTTAAGTGTTTAAGAGGGAACTAAGGTCGGATTCAAGAAAAAAAAACATTTATAATTCATGCAGATTTGTGAGGTAAGACCCTTCATAAATACTAAGAATTAAATAAATTGGCACAAAATTGCAATACCGCCCAGGGCAGCCATTTTAAGGGACAGGGGTTCAACCCTAGGAGGAAGCGTGCCGCAACATTGGCGTCTATACTCGCATTGTATATCGGTCATTGGAAAGGGTTTTATTTCTACATTTATTTGTCTCCTCATTATCAATAAAAAAAAAAACAGGTTTCAAGTAAATATTTTTTATTTTGGATTTTTTTATGAATATTTTTATTTAAAAAATCATTTTTGTGAGTAATGGCACTTAAAGTTTCGAAAGCCCTGTATCAGTCATTCTTTCTTTCACGATTTGGATTATTTTTACATATGTGCATTATCACTATGTGTTACTGATGAACACATAGTGATAATGCACCATAACAGTCATGTAATTATTTCAATATTTACTATATGACACTTTTGCACATTTACTTCCTCCTAATATATATAATATTCAATCTTTTTTAAAAGATCGTCTCTACATTTATTTGTCCCCTCATTATCAATAAACAGACCAAGTTTCAAGTAAATATGTTTTATGTTATATTTTTTATGAATATTTTTATTTAATTAAAAAGACATGTTTGCCAGTAATGGCATTAAATATTTTGGCGTGTTTTTTTATAATGAGGGGACAAATAAGTGAGGGAATGAACCCCTTTCCAATAAAGTGACATTCTGATGATCCCCAGCAGTGAAGTACAGTCAATTTACCGGCAAAGGCGCAAAACTAGAAAATTCCAGTTGTCCGACCACATCACCCCATGATGAATACCTAGCAATAATTAGTAGTAAATATTGAAATAATTAAATGACAGTTTTGGAACGTTTTCACTGTGCTCATCAGTAACATGCAAAAATAATCCAAATCGGGAAAGAAAGAATGACTGATACAGGGCTTTCCAAACTCTGAAGTGCCATTACTCGAAAACATTACTTTTAAAATAAAAATATTCATAAAAAAAATATTCACATAATTTTTTTTACAACAAAGGAGACAGCTCAAGGACACACAAAAAAAGGAAACAATAATAAAAAAAAAACCCACTACTCGCTGCTCCAAAAAGAATCCAAAGAGGTGGCCGAAAGAGGGGTCAGTTTCGGGAGAAAAGGTGTACTGATACAATTCTCTTGAAAGAGATCAAGTCGTAGGCAGGAGGAAATACAGATGAAGGAAGATTGTTCCAGAGTTTACCAGCGTGAAGGATGAAAGAGTGAAGATGCTGGTTAACTTGTGCGTAAGGGATTTAGACAGTAAAGGGATGAGCTTTAGTAGAAAGTCGTGTGCAGCGTGGCCGCGGGAGGGGGGAAGGCATGCAGTTAGCAAGTTCAGAAGTGCAGTCGGCGTGAAAATAACGATAGAAGGTAGAAAGAGAGGCAGCATGGCTGCGGAAATTAAGAGGTAGAAGACTATCAGTAAGAGGAGGAGAGCTGATGAGACGAAGTGGAGCACCCCCGCACGTGAGAGGCATACTCCATACGAGGGCGGACAAGGCCTCTGTATAAGGATAGCAACTGTGCGGGGGAGAAGAACTGGCGGAGACGATACAGAACGCCCAACCTCGAGGAATCTGATTTAGTGAGAGAGGAAATGTGAAGTTTCCAGTTAAGATTTTGAGTTAAGGATAGACTGAGGATGTTTAGTGTTGAAGATGGTGACAGCTGAGTGTTGTTGAAGAATAGGGGATAGGTCTTAGGAAGATTGTGTCGAGTTGCTAGGTGGAGAAATTTGTTTTTTGAGGCATTGAAGTACACAAGGTTCCTTTTACCCCAATCGGAAATGATAGTAAGGTCTGAGGTTAAGAGTTCTGCAGCCACCAGCCTGGAGGCATGTAATTTCTGTTGAGAGGGTCTTCTGTTGAAAGAAGTTGAATAATGCAGAGTGGAGTCATCAGCGTATGAATGGATTGGCCAGTTTGTTATGGAAAGAAGATCATTGATGAATAATAGGAAGAGAGTGGGTGATAGAACAGTGCCCTGTGGAACACCACTGTTGACAGGTTTAGGGGAAGAACAGTGACCGTCTACCACGGCAGAGATAGAACGGCTGGAAAGGAAACTGGAGATAAAGGAACAGAGAAAGGGATAGAACCCGAAAGAGGGCACTTTACAAAGCAATGTGCCAGACTTTATTGAAGGCTTTCGATATGTCTAGCGCAATTGAGAAAGTCTCACCAAAACTGCTAAGAGAGGATGACCAAGAATCAGTTAAGAGAGCAAGAAGATCGTCAGTAGAACGCCCCTTCCGGAACACATACTGGCGGTCAAATAGAAGGTTAGATTTGGAAAGGTGCTTTTGAATCTTCCGGTTAAGGATTGATTCAAAAGCTTTAGATAGACAGGAAAGTAAAGCTATGGGGCGGTAGTTTGAGGGATTGGAGCGGTCACCCTTCATAGGCACAGGCTGTACGAGGGCGTACCTCCAGCAGAAAGGAAAGGTAGATGTTGATAGGCAGAGACGAAAGAGTTTGACCAGGCAGGGTGTCAGCCAGCACGGAAGCACAGTTTTTAAGGACAATAGGAGGCACTCCATCAGGTCCATAAGCCTTCTGAGAGTTGAGGCCAGAGAGGGCATAGAAAACATCATTATGAAGAATCTTAATAACAGGCATAAAGGAGTCAGAGGGGGGATGAGTAGGAGAAATATGTCCAGAATCGTCCAGAGTGGAGTTGTTTGAGAAAGTTTGAGAGAAGAGTTCAGCCTTAGAGATAGATGAGACGGCAGTGCTGCCGTCAGGGCTAAGAAGAGGCGGGAAAGAGGGAGAATTGAAATTGGAGGAAATATTTTTGGCTAAGTGCCAGAAGTCTCTGGAAGAATTAGAGAAAGCTAGGTGTTGACATTTGCTATGGATAAAGGAGTTTTTGGTAAGTCGAAGAATAGATTTGGCACGATTTCGGGCGGAAATGTAAAGATCATGATTTGCGGAATATCGATTGGTCAGGTACCTTTTGCGAGCTGCCTCTCTATCTTTGATAGTACGAGAACAAGCGTGATTAATCCAAGGCTTTTTAGCATGGGGAGCAGAGAAAGTACGTGGAATGTATGCCTCCATTCCAAAGACAATCACCTCTGTGAAGCGCTGGGCACACACAGAGGGGTCTCTCTCCTGGAAGCAGTAATCATTCCACTGGAAATCGGAAAAGTACATCCTCAGGTCGTCCCACCGAGCTAAAGCAAAATGCCAAAAGCATCGCCTCTTCAGGGGGGTCCAGAGGATGTAAAGGAGCGATAGGACAGGATGCAGAAATAAGGTTGTGATCGGAGCCCAACGGAGTGAACAGTTTGAGAGAGTAAGCAGAAGGGTTAGAGTTAAGGAAGAGGTCTAGAATGTTGGGCCTGTCTCCAAGACGGTCGGGAATACGTGTAGGGTGCTGATGTGTTGATTGATAATAATGAGGGGACAAATAAACGTAGAGACAGTTTTTAAAAAAAAAAGTTAATATAATACATATTAGGAGGAAGTAAATGTGCACAATCGGCATATTGGTGTGACGTCATGACATGCTACGTCAGGCACCCAGAACAGATCATGATGTATGGGGAATTTTGCAAAAAACAATCTCTACGTCGATTTATATAACATATGCATATTCACATGCATCAACACGTTTCTTATGACATATTATATGCCGGTAGAGTGAATTGAATAAATTTATCTGCATGACGTCATGAGATCGTGATGTCATGCATGTAAAACATTTATATGCATACACAATGAAGGAAATTATATTTCGAACATATCCTGAAAATCTTGTCCTAAATGCAAATAGTTATTTATATTCTTTTTTTTTTCTTCTCGACCTCAGTACCCCCTTAAGGAGGGACTATTAAGACACCTCTTGAACAAAAATTAGAAACTTTTGTTGACATCTTATAGCAGCTATGTGTTACAAGCTTTTGCCCTTTTTCTTCCTTTGACTGTATTTTTGATGTAGAAAAACAAATGCAGAGGTTTAAAAAATGATTTAGGAATAGAGTGCAGAGTGAATAGAATATGATGAATAGTTGTATATATATTGCAAATTATGCTGAAAGTTTCCAATGGAGGTTTAATTGGTTTATGGACTGGGGACGTCAGTTGGCGCAATAACTAGCTCTCAAACCAGGAAAACATCAAACGTGGTGCGAACAAGAAAAGTATATGATCACGAATATATATATATATATATATATATATATATATATATATATATATATCTATATATATATATATATATATATATATATAGATATATAGATATATAGATATATATATAGATATAGATATAGATATGAGTTTAGATTCTTTAATTTCTAACGTTTCGGCTAAGCCATCCTCAGAGAAACTGACATCAGTTTCTCTGAGGATGGCTTCTAGCAAAAACGTTAGAAATAAAGAATCTAAACTCTCCCTGTTTACCCCACCAAACATATCCACTTGTCAAAATGAACAGTTTATATATATATATATATATATATATATATATATATATATATATATATATATATATATATATATATATATATATATATATATATATATATATATATATATATATATATATATATATATATATATATATATATATATATATATATATATATAGGTAGAGTTTTGAACTGAGTCAAGGCGTGGCTTAGCAATAGGAAGCAAATATTGCAAATCAATGGTAAATGATCTGACTGGGGCTGTATTACGAGTGGAATCCCACAAGGTTCTTTATTGGGTCCACTGTAGTTTATCATTTATATCAATGATTTAGATTCAGCAATTAGTAGGATGTCAGTACGTTTGCTGATGATAGCAAGATCGTTAGAGTAATTGAATCGTATTAGGGCGCTAGTCTTCTCCATGATGACCTAAACAGATTATATGACTGAGCGGGAAACTTGCAGATGGAGTTCAACGTTAGGAAGTGCAATATTCTGAGCGTAGGTCGGAACAACCCCTCACATAACTATTGCTTAAATGACACTCTCATAAGTCGGTCTGGGTGCGAGAGGACTTTAGGGGTCTTAGTGAGCTCTGATCTCCGTCCAAGGGCACAATGCATTCAAGCTAGAAATCGAGCTAATAGGGTACTGGGATTTATTTCAAGGAGCGTAAGCAACAGAAGCCCCGAAGTCTTCCTCAAACTATATTTAGCATTAGTTAGACCTCATCTTGACTATGCGGTTCAGTTCTGGTCACCCTACTATAGAATGGATATCAAAATGTTAGAATCGGTGCAGAGGAGGATGACTAAGATGATTCAGGGGTTGAGAAACTTGCCATACGAGGAAAGACTCAAACAGTTAAACTTGCATTCTCTAGAAAGGCGAAGGGTGCGTGGAGACATGATCGAGGTTTGTAAATGGATGAAGGGCTTTAATAAGGGAGACATTCATAAGGTTTTGTTGGTAAGAGAACCGGGTAGGACACGAAGTAACGGGTTTAAACTGGATAAATTCAGATTCAACAGGGACATAGGCAAAAATTGGTTTACTAACAGGGTGGTGGATGAGTGGAATAGGCTTAGCAGTCATGTGGTGAGTGCCAATACAATTGTCACATTCAAAAATAGACTAGATAAATTCATGGACAGCGATATTAGGTGGGGTTAGATACACGGAAGCTTAGGGTCAAAGGAGCTGCCTCGTACAGGCCTACCGGCCTCTTGCAGACTCCTGCATTCTTATGTTCTTATGTTCTTATATATATATATATATATATATATATATATATATATCTATATATATATATATATATATATATATATATATATATATATATATATATATATATATATATATATATATATATATATATATATATATATATATATATATATATATATATATATATATATATATATATATATATATATATATATATATATATATATATATATATATATATACATATACATATATATACATATATATATATATATATATATATATATATATATATATACAGTCAAACCTCACCATTTGCGCACATCTGGGCGGTCTGAAGGTGTGCAAATGGTGAATGCGCAAATGGCGAACTTAATAACCTATGGGGAAAAATACATTTGGGCGGTCACGGCCCAAAAACCCCCTACCTGCGAAAAAAAAAAAATGGTCTGGAGGCAGGAAACACGTCATACTCACGGCCAATCTCTCACTTTTTCTTCCACTGTCCACCTTCTTAATCACTTCCACCTGTGCTATGGTCATCGTCGGGTTCTTCCGGGGTTTAGGCTTCGATGACGCTGCGTGCAGCATAATGGTGGTGCAAAGGTGAAGCAGAAAACAACGAATAATCTCAGTCACCACGAGACAAGGAGAGACGATCGGGTTATGGCGGGAAACGACTTGTTGTGTACGTTGGCAGTGTTCTTTACTGGCGGCAGAGGGGGCGCGGGTGGTAGACAGCTGTAGCTCGCCAGCGGACGCCATTTTGCTGCTTGAACAGCTAGTTAACGTCCTCAATATCAGCGGACGCCATTTTGCTGCTAAAACAGCTAGTACACGTCCTCAAGATCAGCGAACGCTATTTTGTTGCTAGAACAGCTAGTAATAGCCTTTTCCATTTAGCGTAACCCGTTTCTGGGTCATGATCTGTAGAGTCCCTTGATAGATAGAGTCCCGACAGCCTAAGATTTGGACGCCATTATTGGCCCTGTCTTCGCCGCGAGACCGTGTGCTAGTGTTTGAAAAGCGCGGCGAAAACACAGGGCCAATAATGGCGTCAAGCGAACTCGAGGGACTCTACAGGTCACGACCCAGAAACGGGTTACGCTAAATGGAAGATGCTATAAATGTCCTCAAGATCAGCGGACGCCATTTTGCTGCCAGAACAGCTAGTAAATGTCCTCAAGATCAGCGGACGCCATTTTGCTGCCAGAACAGCTAGTAAACGTCCTCAAGATCAGCGGACGCCATTTTGCTGCCAGAACAGCTAGTAAACGTCCTCAAGATCAGCGGACGCCAATTTGCTGCCAGAACAGCTAGTAAACGTCCTCAAGATCAGCGGACGCCAATTTGCTGCCAGAACAGCTAGTAAACGTCCTCAAGATCAGCGGACGCCAATTTGCTGCCAGAACAGCTAGTAAACGTCCTCAAGATCAGCGGACGCCAATTTGCTGCCAGAACAGCTAGTAAACGTCCTCAAGATCAGCGGACGCCATTTTGCTGCCAGAACAGCTAGTAAACGTCCTTAGAATATCAGCGGACGCCATTTTGCTGCCAGAATAGCTAGTAAACTTCCTCAGAAGATCAACGGACGCCATTTTGCTGCCAAAACAGCTAGTAAACGTCCTCAGATCAACGGACGCCATTTTGCTGCCAGTGAGACGCCTTTACCATAGCGGCGAGGTGCGCAAATTGCAAGACCACCTGCGCAAATGGTGGGATGATGGCCGCAAATTAAGGCCGCGCAAATGGCGAGGGCGCAAATGGTAAGTGCGCAGATGGTGAGGTTTGACTGTATTGGAAAGACTAATAATAGAGGCGGGAACAAAAGAAAGAAAGGAAAGCAATGCAAAAACTGGTAATAACAGTAAGCACTGGCGACAAAGAAAAGACAATTAATGAAAGAAAAAAGGAAGGAAAGAAAGGCAGAGAAAAAAGATGGAAAAGAAAGGAGAAAGAAAAAACAACAAGAAAACGCAACAATGATGTAGAGACAAGAGAGAAAAAACAAGATTAAAAGGAAGAAAAAAGGAAATAGGATAGTAATGTAATAACAACAACAACAATATTAATAATAATAATAATAATAATAATAATAATAATAATAATAATAATAATAATAATAATAATAATAATAATAATAATAATAATAATAATAATAATAATAATAATAATAATAATAATTATAATAATAATATTAATCACAATAATAATAATAATGATAATATTAATAGTATTTACTATTCATTATTATTGTTATTATTATAATTATTATTATTATTATTATTATTATTATTATTATTATCATTAAAGAAATATACATTGTCATCATCATCACCGTCATCATCATTATCATCATTATCTTCGTCAGATTGTTTCGTCACACTGCAGACCACTTACACATTTCTCACACGTTTTCATTCAATGTTTTGTGTTTAAAGCCTCCAATTTCGAAGTAAAAGTTCCGAAAACTTTTATTTTCATGACATCATCTGCTGCAATGCCTTCCCGTTATGTGATAGTTAGTTCCCACTCTGTCACACCTTTATGTGTCTGCGTTTTTGCTTCATTGCTTTAGTTCTGAGGAAAATTTACAGCATTTATTTTTCCATTTCATCTATGATATTCTTTTTTTATTCTGGTAAGATTTCCTTCATAGTTAAGGGTTGCATACCTGTTTTGGATTCCAATTGTGAATTCGACGTTTCTATTATACATGATGATTAAGTTTGTTAGCGGCAATCTTACCAGCATATTTCTTACTCTCTTCTTATGTTGATTATGATTTCGCATTTAACAATTACGATGTCGCTACCATCAGTATATGTTTTGGGGACTCATACTTATTTTCATTATGTCCCATCTGTTTCTTCAATTGTTGTTCGAGGACAATAAGCTCTACTTCCCTTTTCGGCTCGCTGTTTTATAATAGTAAGCATTCATTACTTTCAGGGAATGGTTTTCAGGAAATGCTGCTTCGTTTTGTTTCCTTCAACCTTGGGATTCCATGCGATTATTCTCAACCGAGGTTTTTCCAGCGACTTATTTTCTCTTGCATTAAAATCTTCAATGATCACATTATAATGAGCAGTCCCCCTCTTCATAGTTGGATAAACACATTCCCATCCTCTCCGTTATAGCTAGGTGAAGGGGCATATACTTGAATTATCTTATGTTTCTATCTTTCATTAAAAAAATAATGTCACAAACAACACGTGCTCACCTACACTAGAACAATTTGGCCAAGTTCTTCTCAAGACTTTTTTTTGTATTGAAAATGCTAGTTCATATTCTCGCTTGAACCCCTCAGGTGATTCCCTTGTTTAATCCATGACTGCTGTTAAGCACATTGTATTCTTCACCAAGCCTCTTCTTTTCACTAAATATTACAACATACCACCACTTACTATTCGACAGTTCCTCAGTGCGTAATAACATTTAATCGTCAATTCTCAGAGTCCAAGCATTATGTATAAGTAAAAAGGTGTAATAACCACTGGTGGCCTGGCACCCCTGCACATCTTTCTCAAATTGACTCTGATCGCCAACGTAACCAGGTGCTCCCTAGCCTATGGGGAGTATGGGTCGTCGATTGAAACTTCTGGTGATTTTGGGAGAGGAAGACATTCGATACTCAACGCTGCTATCTTATGGCATTGGAGCTGGAGAGATACTCTTCGTCAAACTACTACTGATAGGCCCCTATAGTCTGATTTCGCTGTTTATATGTACAGTCGACGATAGAGAGTAGTGTCACGGTTTTCAGAATGTTTAGTCTGGTGGCGGTATCTGGCAACTATACCACGGTGACGCATTCACTGGTGATGTTAGTGACTCGTTTCAGTGTGTATCGTGTGTGTGTGACCGTGAAATTATAATATTGAATAATATTATATTATATTATAATATAATGTAGTTAGAAATATACAAGATTACATGAATTCAATTTAGAGATGCGATAATGAATGTCTTCTACATGATGATGATGATGACGACGAGGTAAAACATCACGAACAGTCCGAAACACTTTCTTATTAAACTTTGAAAATACCGCGTGCAATGCTGTCCTTCACAGGGGCAGGCAGTAGTTCATGCTCCTTACCATCAAACAGCAAATAGGCTTGAGGGTCTGTTTAACTCGCAGCCTTAATTCCCGTTACTATAAAGCCTCAAAGACAGTTCAGGAGATCATTAAAAATCTAAAATCATTTCTCAGTGAAGATTACGTAATATCAAAGTATAAATACGTGTGTGTGTGTGTGTGTGTGTGTGTTGATCTCGGGGCGTCGCTGACTAGCTGACCCCTTCGTTTTTCGTTGATGGACATTATGTCTCCCGTCCCCACCCAGCCCCTCTCTCTCTCTCTCTCTCTCTCTCTCTCTCTCTCTCTCTCTTTTATTTATTTAGGTATTAAAAATTATACGTTTCCACAGCCACTGACGTGACAGCTCAACTGCAGTGCCTGCGGACATAAGGGCTTTGATAGAATACCGCTGCTCCAGCTAAGGCCCGCGGTCGACGACGCCACCATGTGAACGTTTATAGCCTATTATTACGTATTAAAAAAATTATAAAGAACAAGATCTCGGCTGTCAGGAATTTTTTGTTTTTATTTAAAAGGCATAACAATCTCCCCTAATAAGTGCAGCATATTTTTAAATGTATCATAGTTTGATAAACAACTTAGAGTTGCTCTTGACTAAATTTGAACGAAACTAAAAGCTCGTGTCAAAATGTAGTGACAGAGCCTAAAGAAAAAATATTTATTAAGCGTTAGCGACGGGCACTTTTGATAAATATCTATCTTAAAATTATGAAGAGTGCACCTGTGCCCACCAATCACCACAAAAGTACGATTTCGATAGGATATAATAATTTTCATGTCGCGTGGAGGGGTTGCCAGATGTCGCTTTCTGAACGAAACTTACTGGATAGTGTGACACTACTCTCTATAGCCGACTGTACCATAATATATAACTGCACTACGCAAGCCTATTCAGCTCTTCAAGGTGGTGTTACTTGAACAGTATGGTTAACTTATATCATCATCATCATCATCATCTTCAGGCATTGAAAGTCGACTTTCGGACGACGAAAGACTTTTCAGCGTCCTCTATCACTCTTTGTCTCATGGTGGTGAACTTTATCCGGGTCCGGCAAATGCTCTCTCTACGTCTACGTTTATCCACCTGGTTCTCTCTCTGACCTGACCTACATTTTTTCGGATGCCACTCTTGTTACATAGATTGTCCATCTGTCAACAGCTCTACGCGTGGTATGACCTGCCCAAGCCCACTTCTGTGTCATGAAATCAACTTTTCATATGCTGCAATAGGGTTACAATTTGTCAGAGCTGGGCGCGTTACTGGATATCGGGTAGTCCGGTACCGCTCCTCCGCACCTCGAAACACATATAGTCCGTACCTGTACTTCCGCGCCTAAAATTTGTTCACTCGTTCCGGTACCGCACCTCCGCACCTCCGGTACCGTACCCAAAACTATTAAAGCGCGCCTGAAAAATCTAGTCCGTACCTTAAAAAAAAGAAATACAAGGCAATACTGCAGCAGCATTATTATTATCATTATTATTATTATTATTATTACCATTATTTTTGTTATCATTATTGTCATTTTAACGCATAGAATCTCTACCACCTGAAGTAAAGTAACTACTTTTACACTCATCATAATTATCATACCTCAGTACACATGCAACACAGAAAATTCCGGTTAATATCATTCAAAAGAGGAAGAGAAGATATGGGAATAAGGAAAGATATGTTGCTGATTCAGTTTACTATATGTATCTTTCACAAATGACTAGGTATAAAAATGATTCACAAGTTTACAAGTTCATTATAATTTACAAGTCTTGCTCCTCCTCCATGTGCTGCTGCCCCACATCCTTGTAGTCCAGGAGGTGCATGTTGCCCCTTACAAACACCAGCTGCTCGAAGTTCACGTCACGA
>NC_066533.1:4184569-4247487 GCF_024679095.1 Eriocheir sinensis
ATAAATTAAGTAGGTTCTTTTTCTGGCCGCGCATGCGGAATCAAGTGTCTGACTTTGTTAAGAGATGTCATGTTTGTCAGGTAGCTGGCAGGCCGTCAAAGTACATTCCTCCTGCACCTTTAGTTAAAGTTCCTGTAATTCCAGAGCCTTTTGCTCATGTCCAAGTAGACGTAGTGGAGCCTTTGCCGAGGACTACTAAGGGCGACGAGTATATCGTTACCTAAGTAGACCTGGCGACCCGCTATGTACATTGTGTAGCTATGAGAAGTGTTAACGCCAAAGGTATTGTGAAAACATTAAAAGATTTCTTTGTTAGTTTTGGTATGCCTGTAAAGATTCAAACTGACGGTGCCTCCTATTTCACTGGATCAGAGTTTTATAAGTTTGTTAATGAGTTAGGAATTTACCATGCAGTTTTACTCCCCCTATCATCCCGAAAGTCAGGAAGCCTTGCAACGCCAGCACAGAACTTTAAAGGCGACGCTGGCCAAGGTGGGTCTTGAAAATTCGACTCGCTGGGACGACGACTTTCCTTTCGTTTTGTTTTGCTTGAGGGACATGCCCAGTGCCAGCACGGGCTTCTCTCCTTTTGAGTTGGTCTTTGGCCACACTGTTCGGGGACCATTGTGCTTCGTAAGGGACAAACTGTTTGAACAAGGTAAGGTTGACCTGTCCGTCCTTGATTTGGTCGGGGACATGAGACAGCGTCTGCTGAGCTGTTAGCAGGTGGCAGCCGAGTGGTAAGCGTGCGGGGGTGGTGTCTTGGAGGACCCGCCCGCCGCTACAAGCTGACAAATTTCAGCCATCGCCGAGTGACATTAAACTACCTAAATGCTGTCCTGAAGGCCACCTATCAACCCGGAGTCTAGAGAAACTCTCTAGAGTGGACCAAAGATGAGTTCCGGGGGCAGCATGAGCCAAAACAAGATGGCGCCACTTGAAACACTTGCTTGGATCAAGAATGGACTGGGGCCGACCACCAGGCCCCATCAGGACTGCCTACAGGCGGAATAGGTCAAACGTAAAAAAAATAAAAATGAAATGGGGAGGTGTGTGTGTGTGTGTGTGTGTGTGTGTGTGTGTGTGTGTGTGTAATTTACCATAGTCTCACCACGAGACAGACTCGCGATCGCCGGCCAGTACCCTCCCCAACTGAAATTTAACTAACTAATGGGGAGCATACACCCGGGGGCGCGTCGCTTCATTCACTCACCGTCCATACTCCCGGCGGTCCCTCCGAGCAGGCTCCCATACAGCTGCCCTGTCCATCCCATGTCCCTGCCGGAAGGATCAGTTGACTTGCCCCAGCCATGAGTTAGGAGGGCGTCCCCTTGGTCTCCTCCACTCAGGGTTGTCTCGAACAGAAACAACCCTGTGAGTAGGATCAATGTCCGAGAGGCGCACCACGTGCCCATATAGCCGAAGTTGGCGTTCATGAACTAAGCTGGTAATAGGCCTCGGCTCATTTTACGGAGGAGTCACTAGTTTGACGCAAAGGCATCGCAGCGATACCTCATGATCATGCGAAGGCACTTTTTTTTTTTTTACAATAAAGGAGGCTCAAGGACAACAAAAAGTGAAGAAAAAAAGCCCGCTACTCACCGCTCCCACAACAGACAAAAGTAAAGAGTGGCCAAAAAGAGAGGTCAGTTTCGGGTGGAGAGGTGTCTTGATACACTCTTCTTGAAAGAGATCAAGTCATAGGCAGGAGGAAATGCAGACGAAGGAAGACTGTTCCAGAGTTTACCAGTGTACGGGATGAAAGAGTGAAGATGCTGGTTAACTCTTGCATAAGGGGTTTAGACAGTATTGGAATGAGCTAAAGTAGAAAGTCGAGTGCAGCGGGGCCACGGGAGGGGGGGAGGCATGCAATTAGCAAGTTCAAAAGAGCAGTCAGCATGAAAATATCGATAGAAAATAGACAGAGAGGCAACATGGCGGTGAAATTTAAGAGGTAGATGACTGTCGGTAAGAGGAGGGGAGTTGATGAGACGAAGAGCCTTTGACTCTACTCTGTTCGAGAGAGCTGTGTGAGTGAAGCCCCCACACACGTGTGATGCGTACTCCACACGAGGGCGGACAAAGCCCCTGTATATGGACAGCATTTGTGCAGGGGAGAAGAAATGGAGACGATACAGAACGCCTAACCTCGAGGAAGGTGATTTAGTGAGAGAGGAGATATGGAGTTTCCAGTTAAGATTTTGAGTTAAGGATAGACCGAGGATGTTTAGTGTAGGAGAAGGTGACAGCTGAGTGTTGTCGAAGAATAGGGGATAGGTGTTTGGAAGATTGTGTCGAGTTGATAGGTGAAGAAATTGAGTTTTTGAGGCGTTGAAGGACACCAGGTTCTTCTTGCCCCAATCGGAAATGATAGTAAGGTCATGTTAAGCGTTCTGCAGCGTCCAGCCTGGAATCGTATAGTCCTGTTGAGTTGGCCTTCTATCAAAAGAAGTTGAGTAATGCAGAGTAGAGTCATCGGCGTTAGAATGGATAGGACAGTTCGTTTTGTAAAGATCATCAATGAACAACAGAAAGAGAGTGGGAGATAGGACAGAGCCCTGAGGGACACCACTATTGATAGGTTTAGAACAGAGGTTCCCAACCTGGGGTATATGTACCCCCAGTGGTACATTTGGACTTTTCAGGGGGTACATTGGGTCCGAGAGAATAACCACTACTGTACAATGCATGGTGTTGTAATCTGCATTCAAACTGCACAATGTCGTGTTTTTTTTTTTTTTCAATCTCATTTTAGTAAGCAAAACTTATTTAAATCATATCATATCAGTCTACAGAAACAGATTTCATTATAAAATAAAATCAAAATATTACAATTTCATCGTTTTTTTATCCCAATTTTTTAGGGGTACACAGGAACCTATAAAAATGCCCAAAGGGTACAGAGGAACAAAAAGGTTGGGAACCCCTGGTTTAGAAGAAGAACAGTGACCGTCTACTACAGCAGTGATAGATCAGTCAGAGAGGAAACTGGAGATAAAGGTACAGATAGAAGGGTAGAAACCGTTGGAGGGTAGTTTGGAAAGCAAAGATTTGTGCGTCCCTATTCTCAAAGCTGATTTTATACTTGTGCTGTATAAGTGTCCAGTTTCATGATTTTAAATAAATCTGTAAGTGTTATATATGGTTTCAAACTTTCATCTTTTCTCAAAATAGTTATCAAGAGAAAAATAGATTTTTTTTATTTTCATATTTTTTTGTGATTTTTAAAAAAAAATTAACTATATTTCTTTGGAAAATTTGTAGAAAATACATCAAATTGAAATAAAGTATTTTTGGCTCGATAACTATTTGGAGAAAGAGTTGAAAAACGTGCCAGTTTTTTGATTTTCAAAATCCCCCCATAAATAAGCATTCTGGGCATTTTTATACTTCAAAAATATCAATTTCCGGGAATTACCGTTCAAAGAAACACAACACTATTTATGTCATAACTCGAGAAGTATAAGTCCTACATGCATCAAACTTCTGTCACTTCTATTATGCCTATAGGCCATGTTGTAACCAAAAAATGGTAACTCTAGCTTAATATTAAAGGAATTTGTAAACATTTGCTTTAGGCCTTTGCCGGTAGCAATTACCTAACCCACTGGGGGTCCTCGGCAAATAAGTTTCAACAGGTGGGACTGTTTATTAGCAAGTGGTGGGCCTCTTCCCCACTCTCCACTTCTGTTCCTCACCATGGAGAATGGAAATTTCCTTAATATTCTCCACTTCTGTACGCTGCGTCTGCAGCTGTCCAACGTCATTTGACGGATCCGCAGAGCTCTTTCTCCGCTTCTCATTTTAGATCTCTTGGTGTTTCTTCTGTATTTTTGATAGGTTTCCAAAACTGAGTTAATTATTGAGGTCATCTTGGACATAGCCAACATAACCTATACCTTCAAGCATAGCAAATCCACCAAGGCTAAAATTATTTTCAGTTAGACTTTTTTCCCCCCTGTCATGGGTGACGAGGAGTACTACACAGCCTCATAATATTATATCTTGCATTTTACCTCCAAATAGGTGTCTGCTGATTTCCTTCTAATACTCAGCCAACCATGCATACACTGAGCCTACCTGTGAAATAGCTTGAACCATATCTAGGAGGACATCTTTTTCAATAATAACATTTTCCTTCTTCGATGTAGGAAATGAAGATGTCACAGACATATCAGTAAGTAAATTATATCGTACTGTATGCGTATTTACCTTATTGTGGTGTGAGGGACAGCCGTAGCTCAACAGGTGTGGTGGTGGTAGCGGTGGTGGTTGTGCAGAGGGACTCCGTCATTTGAAGGCTGCTTTGCCGTTTTTCTTCCTTTCCCCGGCCAGTTCCTGCACTCTACACCGCCTTCCTATAGGCTGTGGATCTTCTCTTCATTCTAATTTCAAGGAAAAGCGGTGAAATACGTATTGTTTTGGTTATTTTCGGACCTCGCGAGGGGCCAGTCCTCTTCTTCCTCTTCCACAGGTCACTTGACCAAGACCAAGTACAGATGTTTGCGCTTTCTTGGTGAGGAAGAAAACGGTTTCAATGGTAGACTTCATAAGTTCAAGAAATTCGTTCAAATAATGAAAAATAAAGGAGAAATAGTAGAGTGAAGCGCCAGCCCTTTAAACGCTGGGCGTATAGCTGTCAAACTGGCCTTTTAACTGTTAAAGGGACATAGTTTGATGCGTGCAGGACTTATAAGATGCAAGATAAAGGTGTTAAGATCATATATAGCCAATAATCCGAAAAATTATTCTTTCTTCATTTTTCAGGTGAGAACCCGTCCTTAATATTATGTCGAGCGCAACAGCAAAAGTATCACCGAAACGGTACCAAAGGCATCGACACGCCTCTCCTAGTCACTATTCAGTGTCCTTGTCTCAGAGTCATACAATAAGACAGGGAACACAAGCGACTTAAAGAATCGAATCTTTGTCCGCCTGAATAGATATCGACAACGCCATAAACTCGTATTAAAAAAATAAATCAACTTCGAGGTTGGGCGTTCTGGATCGTTCTTCTCCCCCGCACAGATGCTGTCCGTATACAGGGGCCTTGTCCGCCCTCGTATGGAGAATGCATCTCAAGTGTGTGTGTGTGTGGGGGGGGGGAGGGGTTCCACGCATTCAACCCTTTTGGACAGGATTAGGCTCTTCGTCTCATCAACAGCATTCTACCTTTTAAATTCCACCGCAATGTTGCCACTATCTTCTACCGATATTTTCATGCTGACTGCTCTTCTGAACTTGCTAACTGCTTACCTCTCCCCTTCCCGCGGCCCCGCTGCACTCGACTTTCTACTCTTGCTCACCCTTATACTGTCCAAATCCCTTATGCAAGAGTTAACCAGCATTTTCATTCCTTCCTCCCTTCTCCTGGTAATATCTGGAACAGACTTCCTTTATCTGTATTTCCACCTGCCTATGACTTGACCTCTTTCAAGAGGGGAGTATCAAGACACCTCTTCTCCCGAAACTGATCACTCTTTTGGCCTCTTGTTGTTATTCTTTTGTTGGAGCAGCGCTTGGCGGGCTTTTTATTATTATTTGTTTTAATGCCCCTGAGCTGTATCCTTTGCTGTAAAAAAGAAAAGAAAAATGAGTCCATAACAGCGTGGGCCAGCCCAATCTTTCGAGTGGCTTCCTGGTGAGACCCACCATTGTTATGCACTATGATACGAAGGTATGTGAAGCTTTTGGTGGCTTCGACATCCTAATCACATGCACTGACGGACTGAACTGTGTCATCCAGCAAGTCTCCAAACGACTGGACCTTGGTTTTGGCCAGAAACCTTCAGTCTCAGAAGCTTCGCCTCTTCGAGAACCATCACCATGACCTCCAGCAATTTCATGATGAGTACCATAGTCTGACCACGCGACAGGCTTGCGATCACAGGCCAGTACCGTCAGCAAAAACAAGATAAGTGACCTTGATGTCGTTAACAAATGATCCGCAACGATATCGAAAAACAATTTTGCCTACTACCCAGTCCATGCAATTATTGAAAAGTGATTGAGCAAGAACGCAGCCCTGCCTCACTCCTGAATTAATAGGAAGAAACCGGAGACGCCTCCCCCACACTTAGGAATTGAAAGAGGCTGGCCATCCGTTTCCACTCTCCTCGGGACCTCTCGGTTGTGAAACGAGCGCAATAATCCGCGTGTGTGTGCGTGTGTGTGTGTGTGTGTGTGTGTGTGTGTGTGTGTGTGTGTGTAAATAAGTAAATATTTATTGCTATTATATCGCACATGCATGTATATGAGAGTACATTTCAAAGTAGTAATAGCAACAGTCTGTCGAGCCGTGTGTGTGTGTGTGTGTGTGTGTGTTTGTGTGTTGCACTGTTTTGTGCAGTGTAATGATTTTGTAATAATGTATAACATAGCTCAAATTATTTTTATTCATAACAGAATCATGTTAAATGTAAAAGGTAAGGTCAAAAAGCCTATTTATTTATTTAGTTATTTATCTCTTTACCTACCTATCTATTAGCCTTTCTTTCTCTCCACTAACCTATATACCTTTCTATTTATAGGTCTATCTTTCTATCTATTAATCTATCTTTCATTCTATCTATCTTTTCATCTATCAGTCAATCAATGTGTTTTAAAATTTTTGTCTCAGTATGTCTATCTATTCATATCAATCTACCTATCTATTTCTATATCTGTTTGCGACAAAAGTGCCGCTCTTTTTTATTTGTACGTTTGCTTTGAATCTCTGTTCGCTTGGCCGACGCGGAGGGCTTTGGGTTTGCATGTTTGAGCTACCCGCTGATGAGAAACAAGACCATTGCTCCGTCAGGAGCGACACAACCCCTGACAAACAGCCGGTGCCCACTCACTGATGGGTTCACAGGGCCACCGGGGAAAGGAGACAACCCGCCTATAGCTTTACTTTCCTGTCTATCTAAAGCTTTTGAATCAATCCTTAACCGGAAGATTCAAAAGCACCTTTCCACTTTTGACCTTCTATCTAATCGCCAGTATGGGTTCCGCAAGAGGCGTTCTACTGGTGATCTCCTTGCCTTCCTAACTGACTCATGGTCATCCTCTCTTAGCCGTTTCGGTGAAACCTTTGCTATTGCGCTGGACATATCAAAAGCCTTTAATAGGGTCTGGCACAAATCTTTGCTTTCCAAACTACCCTCCTACGGTTTCTATCCTTCTCTCTGTACCTTTATCTCCAGTTTCCTTTCTGACCGTTCTATTTATGCTGTGGTGGACGGTCACTGTTCTTCCCCTAAACCTATTAAGAGTGGTGTCCCACAGGGTTCTGTCCTATCTCCCACTCTCTTTCTGTTGTTTATTGATGATCTTCTTTCCAAAACGAACTGTCCTATCCATTCTTACGCCGATGACTCCACTCTGCATTACTCAACTTCTTTTAATAGAAGACCCACTCCACAGGAACTTAACGATTCAAGGCTGGAGGCAACAGAACGCTTAGCCTCAGACCTTACTATTATTTCCGATTGGGGCAAGAGGAGCCTGGTGTCCTTCAACGCCTCAAAAACACAGTTTCTCCATTTATCCACTCGACATAATCTTCCAAACAACTATCCCCTATTCTTTGACAACACCGAGCTATCACCTTCTTCAACACTAAACATTCTCGGTCTATCCTTAACTCAAAATCTCAACTGGAAACTTCATATCTCATCTCTTACTAAATCAGCTTCCTCGAGGCTGGGCGTTCTGTACCGTCTCCGCCAGTTCTTCTCCCCCACACAGTTGCTATCCATTTACAGGAGCCTTGTCCGCCCTCGTATGGAGTATGCATCTCATGTGTGTGTGTGGGGGGGGGGTCCACTCACACAGCTCTCCTTGACAGAGTGGAGTCAAAGGCTCTTCGTCTCATCAGCTCTCCTCCTCATACTGATAGTCTTCTACCTCTCAAATTCCGCCGCCATGTTGCCTCTCTTTCTATCTTCTATCGATATTTTCATGCTGACTGCTCTTCTGAACTTGCTAACTGCATGCCTCCCGCGGCCCCGCTGCACACGACTTTCTACTCATGCTCATCCCTATACTGTCCAAACCGCTTATGCAAGAGTCAACCAGCATCTTCACTCTTTCATCCATCACGATGGTAAACTCTGGATCAATCTTCCTTCATCTGTATTTCCTCCTGCCTACGACTTGAACTTTTTCAAGAGGAGGGTATCAGGACACCTTTCCTCCCGAAATTGACCTCTCTTTTTGGGCACTCCTCTGACCTCTATTCAGGAGCAGTGAGTAGCGGGCTTTTTTTAATATTTTCTTTGTACCCTTGAGCTGTCTCCTTAGCTGTAAAAATAAAAAAAAAATAAAAAAAATCTGTCTCCGTTCAGCCCGGCAATCGAACCCAGAATCTTTTGGTTCTGAGCCAAGCGTGCCACCCACTGCACTACGAAGTAACCGTCTGTGTGTGTTTGTGTGTGTCTGTGTGTGTGTGTGTGTGTGTGTGAGAGAGAGAGAGAGAGCTTCTTCTTGTTTGCCTTCTTCCGTACAGTAAAGTCATCCGGCCATTTTCCTATTAATTTTAAGTTGGCAATGTTTCTCTTGCCTATTTTTGTATGCCAAGTGGATGTTCGATACCTTAAGTGACTTGTAACTGAAGGGGGTATCCTGCCGCATATAACTGATGTGGATATCCTGTGACCTGTAAGTTATCCTGTGGTTTGTAAGTGGATATCCTGTGACCTGTAAGTGGATATCCTGTGGTTTGTAGGTGGATATCCTGTGATTTGTAAGTGGATATCTTGTGGTCTGTAACTGGATATCCTGTGACCTGCAGGTGGATATCCTGTGGTTTGTAAGTGGATATCCTGCGGTTTGTAAGTGCATATCCTGTGACCTGCAAGTGGATATCCTGTGACCTGTAAGTAGATATCCTGTGACCTGCAAGTGGATATCCTGTGACCTGTAAGTGGATATCCTGTGACCTGCAAGTGGATATCCTGTGACCTGTAAGTAGATATCCTGTGACCTGCAAGTGGATATCCTGTGACCTGCAAGTGGATATCCTGTGACCTATAAATGGATATCCTGTGACCTGCAAGTGGATATCTTGTGACCTGCAAGTGGATATCCTGTGATATGCAAGTGGATATCCTGTGACCTGCAAGTGGATATCCTGTGACCTGCAAGTGGATATCCTGTGACCTGCAAGTGGATATCCTGTGACCTGCAAGTGGATATCCTGTGACCTGCAAGTGGATATCCTGTGACCTGCAAGTGGATATCCTGTGACCTGCAAGTGGATATCCTGTGACCTGCAAGTGGATATCCTGTGACCTATAAATGGATATCCTGTGACCTGCAAGTGGATATCCTGTGACCTGCAAGTGGATATCCTGTGACCTATAAATGGATATCCTGTGACCTGCAAGTGGATATCCTGTGACCTGCAAGTGGATATCCTGTGACCTGCAAGTGGATATCCTGTGACCTGCAAGTGGATATCCTGTGACCTGCAAGTGGATATCCCAGACCTGTGCAAGTGGATATCCTGTGACCTGCAAGTGGATATCCTGTGACCTGCAAGTGGATATCCTGTGACCTGCAAGTGGATATCCTGTGACCTGCAAGTGGATATCCTGTGACCTGCAAATGGATATCCTGTGATATGCAAGTGGATATCCTGTGACCTGCAAGTGGATATCCTGTGACCTGCAAATGGATATCCTGTGATATGCAAGTGGATATCCTGTGATATGCAAGTGGATATCCTGTGACCTGCAAGTGGATATCCTGTGACCTGCAAATGGATATCCTGTGATATGCAAGTGAGGTAAATATCCTGTGAACTTTCCAACTTAACGTGACACCTTTCACCACTAAGAAGCTTTGTACTAGATTAAAATTGGTCACACGCACAACATCTAACAATTTTAAGTATTTTTTTGCAAACGTGAGAATTTTCCATCCCTCTTCTTTTTCTCTGTGGCACAAAGACAGCGAGCAAGAGAAAGGCGTTCTCAGATGATGAAGAGAAGAAAGACAAATGCTTATGTCAGCCGACAAGGAGACAAAGGGATGAGCATTATAGAAAAATACGAAAAAAAAGCAGAATCATAAGCCTTTGTCCGAGGATTGATGATGAGAAGGATGAGTGAAAGATGAGGAAAAATAACATGATTATGACTTGCTAGAAAAAATAGAATGGAAATGAAGGAAAAATAAGTTGATGATGCTTTAGTAAAATGACATCATACGATTATTCTTTCTTGAATGGAGTAGCGGAGGTCATACAAAAAATATAAGACGCGAAGGCGAAATTAAAATGGGAAGAGAAAAAATAGGAAGAAAGAAAAAGAAAAAGAAAAGATGGAATAAAGTAAAGAAGGAAGAAAAGAAGAAAGGAAGGAAGAAAGGAAGGAAGGAAGGAAGGAAAGAAGGAAGAGAGGAAAGAAGAAAAGGAATGAATTAAGGAAAGAGAAGTAAAGAGGAAAGGAAGGTACGAAATTTGTGGAAGGAAGGAAGAAACAAAGGGAGGAATAAGAAATGAAAGGAGTAAACAATTCAGGAAAAAAAAGTAAGGAGCGGACAAGGCAAGAAAGAAATAAGTGAAAGAAAAGAGCGGAGGAGGAGGAAATCAAGAACTGAGAGAAAATAGGAAAATAAACATATATCAGTGAAGAAAAGAATGATTGAAAGAATTAAAAAAGGAAGGAAGAAAAAAAAAAAACAGTAGAGTGGAAAAAAAGGAAAAATGGAACAGAATGAACATATAAAAAAACAACAGTCATTCAATCCATCAATCAAGAAAAAAAAATGAAGTCAGGAACAAAAAAAAACATGTGGGAAGGAGGGAAAGAGGACGTGTAAATTTCTCCTCCGCACACACCTTCTTAGAGGCAATTAGTGGCTCCGTTAGCCCCCCAGGTGAGTGGCGTCGCCGAGGTGCACTGATTCAGATGGCAACATTGCTCACGACTTTATAATCTGCTATTTGAGCCCCGAATATTCCCTTAACGAAAAAAAAAAGCTACTCACCCTTGCTACACACACTCTCTCTCTCTCTCTCTCTCTCTCTCTCTCTCTCTCTCTCTCTCTCTCTCTCTCTCTCTCTCTCTCTCTCTCTCTCTCTCTCTCTCTCTCTCTCTCTCTCTCTCTCTCTCTCTCTCTCTCTCTCTCTCTCTCTCTCTCTGCAAGTCGTTGAGTTCTGCGGTAGAGTTCCTTGTCGAAGACGGAATTATTGCTATCCTGGTGCTGGGATCGACGATGTGACAGCTGCTCTTGAAGAGATCTCCCCCCAGGCTACTAATGATTCACTGTTTGTTACTCACACAGGTACGAACGACGTCACTACGACCCGGTCTGAGGAACTGCTGGACAAGTACCGTAGGCTCATCCAGCAGTAGAAGTCTAAATCCCCTAACATTTTGATTTCAGGAGTTCTACCACGGCCGTTGGCGGAGAGCGACTTCTTCAGCAAGGCCTTCAGCCTCAACAACCGCTTATAGACACTTTGCAGAGAGCTTGACGTTGAGTTCTTCAACGCCTGCGACAATTTCTACGGACAGAGTGAGCTCTTCCACAGGGACGAAATACACCTGTCCCCCATCGGGGCAGCCAGATTCGGAAGGCTCCTAAACGACGCAGTACGTGACACCCGATCAAAAAACCGCTCTCGACCACGTCCCTCCACCCCGCCCGTGTAAATAGACGCCATGCATCGCAACAAACGCGTAATCATGAACCCGCAATTACCACCACCTCTATTACCAAGCCTCTAAATAACTTAAAAATCCTTAGTTTCAATGCGCGTAGCCTAAGAAACAAGTTTGATAAATTGAGATGTCCTGCTCTGACAGAACATTTTGACGTAATAGCAATAACAAAAACATTTATCGACACCACAAATAGTGATATAGTACAGAATACAACATAAATGGCTACAGACTCATCAACAAAGATCGTGCAAACCGTCAAAAGCTATTTGCAACCCACTGACAAAACACCAAGAGACAGTACCGTTGAACTTCTGTGTGTGCGAGTAAACATTGCAAAAGTTAATTTAAATATATCTGTCACCTACAGACCTCCCGGGCAATCACTCGATGACGATCTTGAAATGTACAGCGTTTTAAGGTAGTCACTTAATAACAACAACTCACTGATATTAAAAGACTTTAACCTCCCCCATGTCGACTGGGCGACACTGTCAGGTACGGAAGGCGAGTCACATAGAATGATCGAATTTTTTGAAGAAAATTATCTCAGCCAAATGGTTTCTGAACCAACTCGACAAAATAACATACTAGACCTTGTTATAACGACCCAAGATAACCTAGTCAGTAATGTCACGGTAGGAAAACACCTCGGTTCTTGCGATCATAAATTAGTGCGCGTTGACATTAGAGCCCAAACATCAGTGACTGAAAATAAAGTAAAGGTGCCAAATTTCAAAAGAGCTAACTTCGTAGAAATCCGACGAAAACTAACAGAAATACAACTATCAGATGACGGCAATGTAGAAGAAGCCTGACTAAGCTGTAAAAATCATTTACTCACTCAGCAAAACACATTCGGCCCCTTGTGCGAGAAGCGAAATAACACTAATAAAAGCCCACCTTGGTTTAATAGCGAAATTAAACACTCAGTCAAGGAGAGAAAATCGTTTTACAAGTTAAAGAAAGAACAAAGCACGCCCGAAAACATTAGACTTTATCATGATGCCAGGAGACGAGTAAAAAGATTAGTATGTCAGGCAAAGCGTAGATATGAAGAAAATACTGCAGCCAACTGTAAAAATAACCCGAAATCCTTCTTCAGTTACATAAACAACAGAAAGGCGATCAGAAGTTGAAATGGACCTTTAACAAACAGTGACGGTGCACTAGTGACTGACAGCCAACACATTACAAACCTCTTAAACAGTTACTTTTCCTCGGTGTTTAATACTAACAGTCTTCCTACCACTACCACCAACACCAGTACTTATGTAAATCTCGAGCATGCATTGCCTAATTTTGAAATAACAACCGATGACGTCCTTAAGGCTCTCCATTCACTTAAAACAAATAAAAGTTCCGGACCTGACAAAGTATATCCTATACTGCTTAAAGAAACAAAGAGCGAAATACTCATCTCCCTCACAATCGTATTCAATATGTCCTTGCGACAAGGCATCGTCTCTTCGGATTGGAAAAAGGCTAACGTGACACCGATTTTTAAGAAAGGAGACAAAAAAATACCAGTTAATTACAGACCCATTAGTCTAACTTCAGTTATAGGTAAGCTACTTGAGAGCATAATTAGACAAAATTGTGAGCTACCTTGAAAGCCACTCATTAATTGGAGACTCACAACATGGCTTCCGTAACAAAAGATCCTGTCTATCAAAACTGATGACCTTTTATAACGACCTCTTCTCAGTTTATGACGAACCAAATCATTGGACATAGGCTATCTTGATTCCCAGAAAGCGTTTGATAAAGTTCTACATCATAAATTACTTTATAAATTAAAGCAAATAGGTATTGACGGTCAAGTAAACCAATGGATCGCGAATTGGTTGAGCAACAGACAACAAATAGTGGTGATTGACGGATTTAACTCAGAGTGGGCGCCGGTCACTAGTGGCGTCCCTCAGGGCTCGGTTATTGGCCCAGTGCTCTTCATTATTTACATCAACGATGTGGATGTTGGACTCAATAATCGCATTAGTAAATTTGCACAAAGATTGGTAACTCGGTTCTCACTGACGAAGACAGGCAAGCCCTCCAAGAGGATTTGCGCAAAAATTTCATCTTGGTCGGATAGCTGGGAGATGCCCTTTAACGTAGACAAGTGCCATGTCCTTCAAGTAGGAACAAGGAATAAGAAGTTTGATTACGAAATGCGCGGCGTTAAACTCACAAGCGTTCAATGCGTTAAGGACCTGGGGGTCAAAATCACGTCAAACCTCAAATTCTCACAGCAATGCGTCGATGCAGCAAATAAAGCGAACATAACGTTGGGCTTCATTAAAAGATACTTTTTATTCAAGAATAAAGATGCTCTACAATAGTTTAGTCAGACCCTACTTGGAATATGCGGTACAGTTTTGGTCTCCCCACCATGCAAAGGCTAAATTAGAAGGTGTTCAGCGTCGGGCAACAAAAAATGATCCCTTCCTTGCACAACTAATCCTACGAAGAAAGGCTTTCCACCCTAACATGTTATTTCTTGAGAAACGTCGCCTCCGAGGAAAATTGATCGAATGTTTTAAAATACTTAATGGTTTCACGAATGTAGACAGATCAAAATTGTTTATGGTCGATGCCACTTTGCGAACGAGGAACAATGGCATAAAATTCAATTGTAGACAAGTAAATTCAAACTGCACCAAATTTTTATTCACCAACGTTGTAGTGCGAGAATGGAATAAGCTCCCACCTTCAGTGGTCCAGTGTAACACGATTGACTCCTTTAAAAACAAGCTCGACCGTCACTTCCTTCAACTTAATATTAACTAGAGTAGAAATGCAACGTTTTGGAGCCATCTGATTAATGTAGAATCACTTAGGTTTAAGGACAGGCCACCTAGTCTGGATCATGGCGTTTGTGTGGTCTGATTTTCTATGTAAATCTATGTAAATTTCTCTCTCTCTCTCTCTCTCTCTCTCTCTCTCTCTCTCTCTCTCTCTCTCTCTCTCTCTCTCTCTCTCTCTCTCTCTCTCTCTCTCTCTCTCTCTCTCTCTCTCTCTCTCTCTCTCTCTCTCTCTCTTTCTCTCTCTGACGGATGTTGCATCGATGTATCTATTTGCTTGTCAGTTCAGCTATCTATTTATATATATATATATATATATATATATATTTATATATATATATATATATATATATATATATATATATATATCACACCACAGGCTCAAGGGCCAATGTTACGTAAATGAGAACCGAGGCCACGCGCTTCTACAGCGTATGTCCCCAACTTTACCTTTATATATCCATCTATGTATCTGTCTATCTGAATTTACCTATATCTATGCGAATATATGTCCATATATCCATTTATCAATCTTCTCATCTACCATTCTATCTACGTAACTATATGCCTATCTACAAAGCCATTAATAACCTTGCGAGTAACCTTGTCCTGGCGTTCTGTGAGGCACAAAGTATTTTCGCAGTCTGAGTCACGCCTCGTCAGAGATCTTACTTTTACTGAGGGAACGTTAAATCCACCCATCCCTCAGCAAAGCATTGCCCCCGGCCTTTCCTTGCCGTGTACCTCGTGATGTGAGCTCAGCTAAAGATTTTGCGGAGTCATGAGTTTCAGATTCATCTGATCAACAGCCTTAAAAACTAGGCTTTCATGCTGACACCCTGCCTGGTCAGATTCTTTCGTCTCTGCATTTCGACATCTATCTTTCCCTCTTGGTGGAAGTATACATACATACAGTCTTTGCTTTCAAACCTACAATCCTATATCTTTGCTTTCATTGTCTTTCGTAAGCTCTTCAAACAATCTTTGAAAAAAGTTGTTAAGTATTTATTAGCTTCTGACCATCTCTCTGATCACCAGTACGAATTCCGTAAGGGACGTTCTACTGGTGATCTTGCTTTCTTAACTGAATTCTGGTCATCTTCTCCAAGTCGTTCCAGTGAAATCTTTGCCTTAGACATCTAGAAAGCTTTTGACAGTCTGTCACAAATCTTTGCTTTGTAAACTACCTTCCTACGGATTTTATCCCTATCTCTCTACCTTTGTCCCCAGTTTCCTTTCAGGCCGATCCATCTCTCCTGTAGACGGTCACAGTTCTACACCAAACCTATCAACAGTGGAGTTCTGCAGGGCTGTGTTCTATCTCCCACTCTCTTTATTGTTCATTGATAATCTTTCCTAAAGAAACTGTTTCATCTATTCTTACGCCGATAACTATTCTGCATTACTCAACAAATTTCAATAGAAGACTCGACCAAAAAGAATTACGGGACTCAAGGCTGGACGCTACAGAACGCTTAAACTCTAACCTTGCTATTATTTATGAATGTTGCAAGAGAAACTCGGTGTCCTTCAATGCCTCTAGAGCTCACTTTCTTCCCCTGTTAACTCGACACGATCTTTAAACATCTATCCCCTTTTCTTCGATTATCCCAGATGTCTCCTCCTTCTACATTAAATATTCTTGGTCTACTCTTAGCAAAAAGTTTTAACTGGAAACCTCGATATCTTGTCTCTTGCTAAATCAACTTCCTCAAGGTTAGGGATTTTGCACTATCTCCAACAATTTCCCCACCCCCCAGATGCTTTCCATATTCAAGGGACTTCTCTACCATGAGTGGAATTCATTTTAAAGTAACCAAAATTTACTTTCATCATCAATCAGATGAAGAGAGTGTATGAAATTCCCTTTCACTCTTCCTATCTTGCAAGATCGAAGGGACCCACATTCTTCTCTTCCGACCGGCTTTTTTTCTTTTTTCATCCTTATCCAAAGCAGCGGCGATCATTGCCAACTCTGTTTTTGAAAACTCACACATCCCCCATCAACGATGGTGTAACTCATTCTGCTGAGGAAGCGGGGATGAAAACGTCCCTTGAGCGATGGTGTGAATAGACTCGGACCGTGATCGATGCGAGACAGTCCTTTGACTTGGTCGTGACCGGCCCCAAAGTGTGAATAGGGCCAGGAATGGACATGTTTCCCGTTGTGGGAAGAGCCTAGAAATGCATTGTGCCACGTACCAATGATAATGTAGTGCACATATTACGTCCTATAAATCGCTAGCTGACTGGATATTGGAGAGATATCTCAAATTCTTCTCATCTCACGGGGAGAAGCCACCATTAGCTCGTGACGTCATCAGGCTGAAGCGGAGTACAGCAGGCGACAGTACCAGTGTTGTGTCCATTGTTTTTTTATCAGCTATGGCTACTCCAGCTCCAAATTGCGCCCAGCAGGTATGTTATAGGGGCTTACAGAACACCTTAAGAGTGTTGGAAATGTGTTATATTATTAATATGGGAGTGAAATCGACCGATTCGCCTCTGCTCTGCAGAAAATAGTTGAGTTCACGATTAAAAGTAAGTCCGAGGGGGAACTAAAGAGAAAAATCAAAGTTGAATATATATTAGTATTATGGAAGCTTACCTAGCCTAGCCTAGAGAAAAATAATGGCTCTGGAACGTCAGAGAGAGAGAATCAAAACCTGAAGATGAATAAGAAGAAAACGAATGCAGACCAATATTTTATAATCAGATTACATGACAGTAGAGAGAATAGTTGAGTTCACGTTGAAAAGTTAGCCCGAGGGGAAACTAAAGAAAATTACTGCAGGATTCAGTAGCACAGGCAGAAATATCTAACATGGAGTACTTTTGTCCGTATATATATACTCTTGCACATTGGCACGAAGCACCAACGACTGCGGGTTACGTCTCCAGGCATTGCTAGTCACTAGAAACATACACCACAACACGAAATCTCGGAGTAACACAAAGTTGGCGGCCTGCCGACTGCATCGTGACGTCACGACCAGTCAGCACCCGTTTCCAGGTCACGTGATTTTTCCTCAACTTTAATCCATATTTTAAACCACATTTACTATTTTACATGAAGATAAAATAGTACCATAGCTGAATTTAGGGCCTTTTTTATCCGTACAGACAGAATTTGAAATAAATATGTTGACCGAAAACATGTCCATTCCGCCGCAATGTTGTCTTCCTTTCTATCTTCTATCGATACTTTCATGTTGACTTTTCTGAACTTGTTAACTGCATGCCTCCATCCCTCCCGTGGCCCTGCTGCACACGACTCTCAACTCTAGCTCATCCATATGCCATTCAAATCCCTTATGCAACACGACGGGAGTAACAAGACATCTCTCAATCCAGTGGTAATAGAGGGCTAGGGTCTTCTCTTCTTCAAATATTGGCAGTTTACAAGCAGCCGTCATGCAATGGTTGTCTCAAGTCATCATTCATGTGACGGTTTTCACTGAGATCAACGATAGAAATCAACGGTTCCTGTCGCCCACCAGCCGACACCAGCTTCTTGCCCTTGAAAAAATACCCCCGCAGGAATGTAGCATTTTCGAAAACCACTGTTGATTGCAGGAAAATATCACTCGTGTGCGAGAGTCCTTTGGGCTCTTTAGTAAGTCTCTTTTCCTTAAAACGCTCCATCACCTTGATGCTTGTGTTGTCGACATATATTAACTAACACAAGCCACTATAGGCAATATTCAGATGAAACAGAAGAGTATTTATATTCTTAAATATCAAATTAACATTCAGACGCATTAACTACACTGAATCAATTTGCTTTTCTTTAAAACGATTGGCAAATTTGTTGTATCCATTGCGGCAAGATACAGCCAGTTGAAACGGTTACTAAAACATTTAAGAAACAAAGAGGTCGTTTCAAATCTTTCCTAAACATCCGAACACACGAACTCCAAGAGATTTCTTCTCATTTATTTTAGACACTTCAATACCTTTAATCTACTTGCAGCCTACAGATAACAGTCACATGGAGCCACTAGTGACAACATTTAGGTGGCGGAGAGGAGTCGTTGTGCCTCACCAAAGCACAAATTAACATCCACACTCACTGACTCCATGAGCTCAATTAGTATTTCTTCAAAACGCTTCATTACTTTGATCTTTTCTCAGCGGACAGGTAACGGCCACGTGAAGCAGCTACCGGCAACGTTTAGATAATACAAAAGTTTTCCCGAAACCTGAATAAACATTCACTCCCTCAATGATTCTATAGCTGGGTATAACAACCACGTGGAGCCGCTCATGGCAAGGTTTAGGTATCATGTAAGTCGTTGCAAAGTTCTCCTAGGCTTGCACACTCAATGACGACAAGGGATGGACTTGCTCTCTTTTTAGATTTTGATCTTTACACCGACAGAACTAAAGTCTGAATAATGGTTATACCTTAACGATTTTTTTGCACAATAATCACACATCTGTCACAAAAGGCCTCTGTCGTCGATCCTCCGAAGTGCCGTATCCGTCTTAGCTTACAAGAAGATTTCAAAGGGGTTTAAAATCTGACTGAAAAAGGAGAATAATACTAAGAAAACGAACAACACACGAATCAAGGTGAGTATCAGGGAAATGACGGCGGAGGGAGTGGGGTGCATAAGATAGATGGAAGATTAGGCAGATTAGAGACAAAGAAAGAAAAGCTGAAATAGATGTGCTGCGTCACTTAAGGTGGCGACTGCCACTATCTTCTAAGGAGGAGGAGGAGGAGGAGGAGGAGGAGGAGGAAGAGGAGGAGGAGGGGGAGGAGGGAGAGGAGGAGAGGGGGAGGAGGAGAGGGGGAGGAGGAAGAGGAGGGGGGAGGAGGAGGAGGAGGAGGAGGAGGAAAAGGAAGAGGAGGAGGAAAAGGAAGAGGAGGAGGAAAAGGAAGAGGGGGAGGAAAAGGAAGAGGAGGAGGAGGAGAATGAAGAGGAGGAGGAGGAAGAAACCGAAACATGAAAATATAGCAAGGCAGAGGGGTCTAGAGGTCTTAGTAGTTGGGATCCTTGTGTCCTAAAAAATGGCCTACCAATTTTGGTATGCTAAAATTGAACTAATTGCATATTTTGGTCCATCAGTATGCTAATTATTAGAATTTACCTGTTTCCAGATGTTCTTTTCGAGAAATCCGCCATTTTGGAAAATGTCGGGAAAAGTGATTTTTAGTTATTACTAGGGACCCAGGTGAGCCAGCAATGAAATTTCGGTGTCAAACCATATGTTTGTTTGCTACAAGCTCTTCCTCTTCAACCACAAATGGACAGATTCCTTCAGTCCTTAGAGAATAATGTCAATGCAAAGTTTGCCTTGATGTACATGGAAATGATTCGAAGGGGACAGAATTTCATCTTTTCAACACGCAACAGGGATTGGCTTGGCCACCTGGAGACCTCAGAGGACCTCTGCACTGATTTCTTCTCTCAGGATGAAATAAAGTATATGAGGATGATGCCATATTACATCAGATCCCAGTTTGCTCTACAGGATACTGATACTGAAACTTGGAATGCACTCAAGTCAGGAAATTTCTGTGTCACCAAGTCCACCCTGCTTTTTGTGTCCATTGGTGTTGACAATACTGGTGAGCAGGAGAACAGGGTGTTGAAGGGTGAAGGGGGTATAACAGGTATCGCCAACAATACTAATGCTAGAGATCGGTACTGCATCACTGCTCCCATCATAGCTAGAATGGTCTCTGAATTTTCTGAATTCATTTCTCCTCCAACAAAGGAACAGAAAAAAAACATCACCAGCTCATTCCTTCACAGGTTGCAAAACAGACTGAACGTGTCAATAAAATCCGGAAAACCATAGAGACACATCTCAATCCATTTGCAAATAAATCTGATCCAGTTATGTGCAATTTGATCACAAACAAGGTTGTCCCAGATAAATGTATAGAACCAATAATTCTGAATGTAGTGAGAGAGGGAAAGCAGCTCTACAAAGAATTTGCTTCAAGTAGGACCTCCTTGGCCGCTTTTTGATTGTTTCAAGGTAATCTCGTGGCACTGATGAAAAGGACGCCAAAGGGAACTATGCATTCAATTCTTTCCCATGAAGCTTGTTCCCAGTTAATGTACTTCTACCCTGCACAGACAAGAGTGAAGTAACCAAAGCACTGTATTTTGTTTCCCATAACACATTCCACCAATCAGATGTGATGATTGTTGTAGATGGAATTGAGTATGAAGATGACTGATAAATGTTGCAAAAGGAGAACATGTCTGGAAATGGGATGGAAAATCTTGGATTCCAATTCCATCCACTGCTGCAGCAGCGCCTTCTACAATTCAGGAGCTAATTAAGTGCAACTGCCATGGGACCTGTGACAATGGCTCATGCAAATGCTTCAAGGAACGCCTAGCCAGCACTGACATGTGTCACTTCATGGGTGAAACTATGTGTGAAAACACTGAACCTGAAGATGTTGCAGGCATTGAATCAGATGATGAGGATGAGGATGAATTTCCATAAAAACTGCCTAACATGCATCTATGATGTTAATTATTATTAGAATTTCATATTCCGAGCTGACAACTAGCTGCAACTGCAAAATACTTAATCAAAGGTTTCAGTTATTTTGAAATCAAAGCTACGCCAAAGTGGCCAGCAATGAAATTTTATAAAATGTAATTTTTTTACATAGGTCAATCCATTTAGTTAAATTACATAAATAGCCCATTTGTTTAAGTATTTACTTCCTAGTTGTCAAGTACTCCAGAAGGATCCTTTTACTTTAATGATGGCGAGAAAGCAGCATTTTACATTTTTAAATGATGATGTGGATGCTCAGCACTGTATTGCGACTAAAAACTTGTTATTATAATAAAAATTTAGAACTGAGTTTTCTATTGACATGTAAGTTAGAGAAGAATGGGTTTTAGGTTTTAAAGATAAGGCACGCTGGGCCAGCCATGGAGGTTGCCTAAGGCTGCGTTTACACCAAGCACGTCGCGTCCCGTCACGTCACGTCACGTCACGTCAAGTCATGAATCGCCACCCCAGTTTAACACTGATTTGTATGGATATTTGAAAAATGCGTTTACACCGGTTCCGTCCAGTCACGTCACGTCACGCCGCGTCGCGTCGCGTCAAGTCAATATATAGAGCTGGTTCTATTTCACCTGACGTGACGTGACGTGACGTGACGGGACGCGACGTGCTTGGTGTAAACGCAGCCTAATGCTGAAGTCCAGACGAAAATGGGAAAGACAAAAGAAAAGCCCAAATTTAGCATTATCGGGTGCTATTAGAATATTGTGAGCATGGTTTGGTTGCCAGTCTATGCTTTATTCTCCCTCTGCAGGGGTTCCCGTGTTTATCACTATGGGGCATCCCAAAGAAGAAAATGATCTGTGGAATGGTTACCTAACATTAACCATGCTCATAACATTCTGCTTGCACCCTAGAATTGTAACTACAAGCAAATATTTTGATTTTCTTCTGATTTTACCGTTTTGACTTGAATCCGGCATTTTGGTGATATCTCTGGCAATACCGGTATGACTGATCCTTGATCGAAATTTGATTTGATTACAGTCAATAAGAATTTTTTTTTCTTTATATCATCTTCAGAAGAAAATATATACAATATGAAAGCAACTGGAGTAGTCTGACTCGCTCAAAAGTCAGAACGAAAATATCTTCTGGATGATCGCCATTTTGAAATTCAAAATAGAGCCTTAGATGTATCGAGATAATATTGTTATTTTGCGGTATAATGTAAAAACATCAAAGAAAACCCTTGTTGAATAAAAAATCCAAATAAATGGAGCCAAAAGAAAACAACTGAGAAAAACCTGAGAGAAGCAAATTTTTGAGTTTTTTACCTTTTTTCATAATGGCCGCCACGTTTCCTGATTTTGGAAAAAAAGATTTACTGTGTGGTGCCCCGAGGGCTGCGACACCACTCGCTCCAGTGTCATCATCTTCACCGGCAATATTTTCCGATGACAACAGCGGTATCGACCGCTAAAACACAGCACGGACTCCAAGACATGATTGTCCCCACACGCACTGTTCATTTACCAACCTATACACAATTGCAATTGCCCATTAACGCACCCGCTTATCTCTCTAAGCCAAAACACAATCAACCGCGGCCAAAACACAATCAACCGCGGCCAAAACACGATCAACCGCGGAACAAAATGTTATGAAAACAAAGCTGCGTCACCGCGTGAATTAAGCATGTCGGTTAGGTAGATTATTGTATGAGCTCGGTGTGAGTTTGATGTATGACTCACACGCCTGACGTATTACCCTCGCGATGTCTGTATGTATGTCTGCCTATATAAGAAGCATTTATTCAGGCTTGACCTCAGATCAACCAGCACTCTGTTCGTTGCTGGACACTCAGTTGTCCTTCCCTAGACAACATGGGTAGAACATTCATCTTTGCTACTGTGAGTATGGAGTAATGTGGTACCATAGAGGAAAGCGTATCTAACATATCTATTGTGTTCTATTATCTTAGTTTTACTTAGGATTATATTTCTATGATACTTTATTGTGTGAGTTTTACTCAATATTATACCAGTGTTAACGTCAGTAACAAATAGTGAAAGAAAACCTTAAGACTCATTGAGTATAGTAAGCCAGTCGCTGGTTTAAACAATAATTTTTACAAAAGTAATATTAAGTAGTATTAAGGTAGAATAAAATACATATAAGAAAGGCGACACCGTTTCATCACCCCATTTACGAACTCCTTTAAATACTCCTAAAGTACCAGAATTTTAAGTCAAGTGTCACTAATACAAACAGTGTGTCGTCTACCCTGTGTGCCCGGATTACGGGTTACAACATTGGTGTCAGGTGTGGGTGGTGAAACTTGTGGTGAAACTTGTGGTGAAACTTGTGGTAAAACTTGTGGTGAAACTTGCGATTTATATTGGTTTATATTGGTATTGTACTGGTGTATGTCCACATCCGAAAGCGAGGGAGAAGACAGTTATTCTTGGAATTACGGGAATAAGACTTTAGAGTTAAAAATGCCAGACGAAGGCAAGAACCCTCCCCCCAAAAAAGGAGATGGAAAATCGATCACCCTTGCCCATGATGATCTTGTCACGCTACTTAGCCGTCATACCTTGAATGATTTTAGTAGAGTGCAGGGACTCTTATATTTTGTGGTGGAGAAGAAAAAGTAGCAAAGCACCAAACCTCCCATGCCATAAGCTAGCAAAGAAATGGATAGAGGATATTGAAAGCCGGACACAGGCAAATTGGGACACTACCGGAAAGATTGAGTTAGCCAAACAATATGCCCTGGGAGCAGCGCGCGATCATCTCCTCGGTTGTATCACTAGATGTGGACAGGATTGGGAAAAAGTAAAGGAAGACTTCCTACGTGTGTTTCCCACAGTAAGGACCTTTTCGGTCCTCCAGAAAGAATTGGGAGAGGCAAAACGGCGGACAGGAGAAAACATCCGCACCCTCCTCATCCGCCTGGAGACATTGAGAGACGAGTTGATCGCTCTCAAGCCTGACAATGCCAGTTTGCTAACTGAGATAACCGCTTTACGGCTCAGAGAGGCTTTCCCTCCTGCCCTCTTACTCATCCTAACGGAGGAAGAAAAGGGGGACCCACAGAAGGTATTAAAGAAAGGGTATGAGTATATTAAAGCTTATCCATAGTCGAAGCTATCCGATGCCGATATCGCCAAAGAAATAAAAGTGCTGAACGTCTGTTCCACCCAGGCATCCGGACCCAAACATGTCTCACAAGCCCGTCCTCCACGCCCTCCAGGCCAGTCACGTTACCCGATACCCCAAAGGGGAGGACGGCACGCCGCGCCACCTACACGCCCATATGGGAACGCGCCCACGCCACCCACATGTTATGCTTGTGGGTATGTAGGACACATGGCTCGCGATTGCACATATGGAAGGCAGTATAGGGGTGCCTACCACCCACCAACGGGCTCGGTACCCTCAGTACCAGCCCACTCGAAACAGGCGTCAGCCTGTCTCGCCTGCGCTGCCTGGCGCCCGGAGTACACGGCCGGTCCCTCACCCCGTAGCTCCTGGGTCAACCCTGACCACGAGAAGACCAAACAAAAAAACGACCCCAGAGTAGCTGCGGCAGTCCACGGCCCTACCAACGCCCTCACGTTGAGATTGTGCGTAGGCGCTAATGCACAAAAGGAGATGGTTTACGCAATGCTAGACACAGGAGCAGGAGCGTCCCTAATAGAAGAAGATTTATTTAGGAAGGTAGGCGGGAAGATGATAGTTACAGAACCTCTCTCCATACAAGGGGTAGATCGGACTCCAATCCCTAATAAAGGAATAGCCGAAGTAGTAGTAGACTTTGGGCACGGAGAAATTATAGAAAAGTTTGTAGTAATATCACAAGGTATAGTGTTACCAACAGCAGTTTTGTTGGGCCTAGAATTTATGTGGAGACAAAATGTGGTAGCTGGTGGGCGCCTACCCAGTGGAAGTACATTCCCTGGCTGCGGACGATATGAGCCCGTACCCAGAAGATCATAAACCTACTTAAGACGAGATGGAGGAAGTACCAGTGAAAGCATACGCTATTAACGTGGCGTCCTTGCTCCCAGGCACGGCAGGGTATGTCACTCTGGAGGCAGAGATTGGCAGAGCCCAGCAAGCCTTATTTCTCCCAAGGTCCAATGATATCCCTTCTTCATTTTTATTTCCCGGGTTAGTAACCTTAACTCCTAACGTCAAACAAACCAAAGGTAAATTCATCATTCCCTATGCTAACCCAACTGAAGAAACTATTGAGATGCCAACAGGTGAAGTGATGGGACACATTTATTCTTGTCACTCAGAATACTATCAATCATCGACTAATGAATGTGTAGCGGCTGTCACAAAAACAGCTACAAAGCCGCCTGTCACCCAGTCAAGTAAGCAGATGGTACTCGATAAGCTGATAGACGAGCTATTTTTACCTCACAACGGGAAAATTGCTGTCTGAAGGGCTTAACCTGCAAGTATCCTGATGTGTTTGCTCTAAAAACGAGCCACTCACTATTACCCCTATTATGTTCACACTTTAAGGCTAAAAATGACAAGCCTATATATAAAAGCCATACCCAATACCAGTAAAATATCATAAAGAAATAGAGAGACAGCTCAAGGACCATGAGGCCCAGGGTATTATACGCCCTAGTGCGTCACCCTACAGCGCACCTCTAGTCCCTGTTGCTAAACAGGATGGTGGAGTCAGACTTTGTCTCGACTTCCGCGCTTTGAACGATGACTTGAGTGATGACAAACATCCCTCCCTAACATTAACCTCATTTTGCAACAGTTAGGGAAAGTAAAGTATTCACCTCCTTGATTTGCGCCAGGGCTACCACCAAGTCCCATTGGCAGAGGAATCTAAACACTTGACAGCCTTCACGACACCTTATGGCCTCTATGAATTCACTACAGTCCCCTTTGGATTAAAAACAGCACCTGCAGCCTATCAACGGATCATGAATCAAGTTCTCATAGGTCTGACAGGAAGAATTGTACATGTATACCTTGATGATTTGATAGTACAAGGGAAAGACATGGACCATCACCTAAGAACCTCCATGCCGTCTTGGACAGACTGCAGAAGGCTCACCTGTCCTTAAGACTAGATAAGTGTTCCTTTTTCAAAGAGCAAGTAGATTATCTGGGTCACATTGTTAGTGCTTCTGGCTTGAAGCCTCAGCCCTCAAAGGTACAGGCGGTGCAACAACTCACTCCTCCAAAAACAGTCAAAGAACTTCAAGGTTTCCTGGGCTTGGTTAACGTTTATAGGAAATTCATTAAAGACTTTGCCAAGATAGCATCCCCACTTAATAATTTACTCAAAGGGAGGAAAGTAACCAAGAATGATAAGACACATCTGGAGTGGAATGAAGAGGCATTGCATGCATTTAGCACACTAAAGAACAGTCTAACGACTGACATTGTTTTAGCCTTTCCGGATTTCGGAAGCCCTTCAATCTCACCACAGATGCGTCAGATAAGGCAATAGGTGGTGTGTTGCAACAAAAGGATGAAAATGGTAGTTTACGTCCCATAGCATATTTTAGTAGAACCCTGAATGGAGCAGAACGTAACTACTCAGCGGTAGAGAGAGAAGCTTTAGCAGTCATCTATGGCCTCAGTACTAACCGACCCCTTATCTTGGGTTATAGGATACACATCCTGTCGGACCATAGACCACTGACTTGGCTGTAAAAAAGCACAGTACCTAGCAGCAGGATTGCACGCTGGCAGACACTTCTAGGAGAATTTGACTTTAGTATTGATTATCTCCCAGGCTCCAGCAACATGGTAGCAGATTTTTTGTCAAGGATTAGGAATCAGGAGAGTGACGTGATAGAAGGCGAATTGGATGCTCGAATTATGTCTGTCACCCTTACGGGTGGACAGGACACGTCTGTCGCCTCTCCGGAGGACATGACAAACAGGATAAGTTTCTCCATTTGAGTCTTGCTGGACTCATGGAGCACCAGGATCGCGATCCTGAACTGAGAGAATTGAAGCATGCTTTTGAACAAACCACCGGTGGTAACGTACATGAGAGAGATGAGAGAAAGGTTGCAGAGAGGAGCAATGTAACGTTAATGCAGCTAAGAGGCACTTCAAAAACTGCCTCTTAGTGAAGTGTGTAGAGAACGGCATTCTCTACCGCGATGTTTGCGATGAATACAACAAGCAGAAAAGACTGGTTATCGTTCCACCAAGCTACATTCCTAACGCGTTAGCTTTGGCGCATTCCATGCTACCTGCAGGGCATGGAGGCACTAAGGTTACGTTGGCACGCTGTCGCAAGTTTGCGTACTGGCCGGGAATGAAGGCGGACGTGGAGCAATAGGTCAGATCTTGTCCTGTCTGTTGTCGGTTTAAGAAGAGGGATCCCGCCAGCTCCACTTATGAGGTATCCAGAGGTTGGCCAACCGTTTGACAGAGTCCATATGGATATTGTCGGACCTTTGTCTGTTTCAGACGAAGGCTATAGGTATGTACTGACAGAGATAGACGTCCTGTCACGCTTCTTGGTAGCAACCCCATTCGTTCGAAGGCAGCCATGGAAGTGGCAGCTGCGTTCTACAAGAACGTAGTCTGTGTAAACTTCATCCATCCGATTCTAGTCACGGATCAAGGAAAGTAGTTCGTCAAAACTCTCTTACGAGAGTTTACTCAGTTATGACAGATTGATCATCTAAGGACAACTCCTTATCACCCGTCTGCAAACGGTGTGATAGAAAGGCCTAATGGCACCTTAATAAATATCTTGAGAACTTTGTGCGAGGACAATCGCGGTATCTGGGACCAAATGCTTCCGGTTGCAACACACGCCTACAACACTGCCTACCATCGTGTTCTGAAAGATTCACCATTTTCTTGCTTTTCTCTCGGGACCCAAATGTTCCTTTTGAAGTGCTTGAGAATAAACTCCAACCTTGTTATGATGTTGACAGCTATAAAGCATTTACTTCTAGTGTCGCGCAGCGGACCTATAAACTATGTCAGACCAATATAGATATAGGATGGCAGGAGTCAGAAAGAATGTTTAGGAAATCCAAACCCAAACAGGTGGTAGTAGGAGATCAGGTCTACTTAAGGCATGTATGTACAAAGGGCGAACCAAAGAAGCTCCAGCCCTTGTTCAATGGACCTTTAGGTGCTAGAAAAATAAGCCCTGTAGTCTTACGACTGCGTCATGTTAGAGGTGGTAAGATCAAGACAGTTCACACAAATAATGTTCAGGTCGTTCACGAGGACTCTCTTGGCTTCCATGACTCTCCTAATGTCAGGCGTGCATACCCTCTCCCTGATCAAGTAGTAGAAGTGGACCCACTCCCCATGACTTATTCCCCCGAGGAGCCGCTGCCATTGTCCCTTCCAGCTCCTTCCGAGCTCTCCTCACCGGCTCCTGTCTCCTCAGATGCTTCAGAGGTCCCCTCATTGGTTCCCTCAGCTCCTTCAGAGCCCTGTGTCAGTCGCTCATTACGCTCCAATACGGTACCCCCTTCTCTCCCCAATGTGATGGACCGCCCTCTTGAGTATCGCCAACGACCAACGAACTGATGCCCCCTATAATTACAGATCCTGGGTGTTGCCCTCTCCTTGTCTTCCCTTGATCCTCCTGAGCAACCCATTCGTCCCGGCCTCGTCTTCTCCCCAGTCTTTAAGATGCTGTTGACAGGACGGTACTATATTGTCCCCGTCGTCATCAAGACGGACGACATCCAACGTCCTCTCATCAACGTGGCAAATCTAACAGCGGAAGTTTCATGGTCGATTGAACATATGAATCAATCGTTCCCTACTGTTGGTCAACTCAGGCGCACTCTAGACTCTTTTCACATTGAGTTTGCGAAGTTATTCAAAGATCTTAACAGCTTTCTGTCGGCTATGAGTGGTAGAGATGGAAGCCCGTTTCGGACTCGCCAGAAGCGAGGGGCCGTGGATTTCCTTGGCTCGGTAGCAAACCTCCTTTTCGGTACGGCCACTCAGGCCCAAATAGATGTGATACACGGGAAGCTCTCCCAGCTCTACACTCTGTCCACAGAAGAGAGACGTCAACTTAACCTCCATCAGGAAGTCCTCAACGCCACAGTTCGGGACCTCCGTCATGTTCATTCTGCCATCTCCCGTCTAGAGTCCGCCTCGGCTTTGGCCTCAGCTATTATCCGTCAGTTCTCCCTAAAAACCTTGCAAATTGAAGGGGAAATGCGTATTTTGGAGACTATCCTTCTCATTCAGTTGGCACTTAGTGACCTAAATCATGATACTCTGAATCTCAAGCTTGGCCTTCAGCAGCTGTCCCAAACGCAGGTTTCAACTCTCCTCCTTCCAAATGATGTACTATTTCGTGTGCTCAGCAATGCGTCACTCCATTACCCAGGCTTACTTTTCCCTGCAGCACATGAATATTTAGCATTGTATAGAGATGTCTCTAGGGTTATTTCTAAAGGTACGCTTTCCTCAGGAACCCTTCACTTCTACTTACAAATCCCCATGAAAGGGGATCCCTCTGACGTGTTCGATGTGTTTAAAATGGACGCGTTGCCTTTTCATCTTGATGGCACGCCATATTTTCTGCACACCGACACGCTTTCCACTACCTTGCGGTTTCTGAAGACCGCACTCACTATATGCTCTTAGACTCCTTGGACCGCTGTACTAAACACCACCTGCTCTATGTATGTCCCCCTGTCGCCCCTGTCTACTCGACTTCTGTCCGGCGCTGCGAGATCGCTCTCTTTCTCGATCGCCCAGACGCCCTCTCGCTGTGTTCTAAGTCTCTCCTCGGAGTCTTCCCCCCGGTCTTCATCCCGTCTCCTGCGGGCTGGGTCTTCGCTACCGATACTCCCCAGGTGGTCACCATGGTCTGCCCGGACAGCCCGGTCTCCAAATACAGGCAGACCATCAACGGGACGGGTCTCCTCAGCCTCGGTATGGGCTGTAGTGCCCACTCCGACGCCTTCAGCCTCCCTGCCTCTGCTACTATGGACGGTGACGCCCCGCTGACGGTTCATCGCGCCCCCTTCCACATCGGACGTGACGTGGTCTCATCGCTCCTGGCCAAGACTCCCCTTGGACCCTTCCCCTCCCCGCCGCCGTCGCCCGGGTCGTCTCTGGCCCCCCCGCTGGACCTCCCTCCCATGGCAGTCATGTTGTGAGTATCAACACAATAGTCACATTTAAAAATAATTAGATGGATTCATGGTCAGTGCTGTTAGGTGGGATTAGGTTCACAGGAGCTGCAATGTACAGGTCCATCGGCCTCTGGCAGACTCCTTACGTTCTTATGTTCTTAGTAGGTATCCTTTGGCTTATAACGGGTTGCTAGCTGTATTGATTCAATCGGATCGTCAGGGATTTCAGAAACTTGCAGAACCGATTAGAGCAGGGCTACTCAACTATTATGAGCAAAGGTCCAGTTAGACAAGTTAAAATGTATGCAGAGGTCCGAATAAGTATTGTAGCTGGATCCTAGGCTTCAGGAGTAGAAAATATAATTAAAAAACATGAAGGTCGATGGATTCTTGCAACTTTGCAAGTGTATTTCCTCAAGTGACTGTAGATCCACCAGTCAGTCGAGGAAATACACTTACAAGAATTCATAGCCAGGTCCTTCAAATTGTTTAATTTTTTTTTTCTCCTGGAGCCTGGGGTCCAGCTACAACACTCAGAAGGTCCGGATTCGGAATACGGGCCGCCAGATGATTAGAGCATTTGCTGTGTGAACGTACGAAAAGGCTCAACTCATTCATGTCGTAACAAAGTAACGGCCAAAGTGATTTTCAAAGGATTTTAGTGTTTTTATTCTAACTTCTGCATGAAATTTGTTCCATTTGCGGGTGACACAGTTTGATGAAAATGAAACTTTTTCCATTATTTATGCTCCACCTCGTTTAAATTGGGTAAACCATTTTTTCTAGTAATTGTGTCACTTTGAAGCTCAATGCACTGGTTGAGACTGACATCACTACCTTCCTACAGTAAAAAAGCAGCTCGAGGGCAAAATAAAGTAACAAAAAAAAAAAAGAATCGTTAAAACGCTGATCCCGCAGTGTTCTGCACTGATGTTATAAAAAACAGAAGGAGAAGAAACAAGATAAAGAAAAAGAGGAGACTGAGAGAAAGGAGGAGGAGGAGAAGACAGGAGCAAAGTGTCAAGCTGAATTATATGGCTCCTTGCTGTGGCTCTCACGTGAAGCAGCTTAAGGTTGTGTTGACTTAAAATTGTATAAATGGAGAGAGAGAGAGAGAGAGAGAGAGAGAGAGAGAGAGAGAGAATTTACATAGATTTTACATAGAAAATCAGACCACACAGACCCCCATGGTCCAGACTAGGTGGTCTGTCCTTAAACCTAAGTAATTCTATATTAATCAGACGGCTCCAAAACGTTGCAATTCAACTCTAGTTAATATTAAGTTGAAGGAAGTGACGGTCGAGCTTGTTTTTGAAGGAGTCAATCGTGTTACACTGGACCACTGACAGTGGGAGCTTATTCCATTCTCGCACTACAACGTTGGTGAAAAAAAAATTGGTGCAGTCTGAATTTACTTGTGTACATTTGAGTTTTACGCCATTGTTCCTCGTACGCAAAGTGTCATCGATCATAAACAATGTTGATATGTCTACATTCGTGAAACTATGAAGTATTTTAAAACATTCGATCAGTTTTCCTCGGAGGCGACGTTTCTCAAGAAAGAACATGTTAAGGGTGGAAAGACTTTCTTCGTAAGATTTGTTGCGCAAGGAACGGATCATTTTTGTTGCCCGACGCTGAACACCTAATTTAGCAATGTCCTTTGCATGGTGGGGAGACCAAAACTGTACCGTATATTCCAAGTGGGGTCTGACTAAACTATTGTAGAGTGGAAGTATTACATCTTTATTCTTGAATAAAAAGTTTTTTTGAATGAAGCCCAACATTCTGTTTGCTTTATTTGATGCATCGATGCATTGCTGTGAGAATTTGAGGTTTGACGCGATTTTGACCCCCAAGTCCTTAACGCATTGAATGCTTTTGAGTTTAACGCCGCGCATTTCGTAATCGGACTTCTTATTCCTTGTTCCAACTTGAAGGACCTGGCACTTGTCTACGTTAAAGGGCATCTCCTATTTATCGGATTCCCCGCCTGGGGGGGGGACCATAAATTCCCCCCAGGGAGGACTCCCCTTCTGGCTGCCGACTTGAGAGGTGTCCTGATAACTCCTCGAACCTCCTCCTTATCAATTTCTGCAACATGCGTGGTCTTCGTTCTAATTTTCATTCTGTGGAACACCATCTCTCCTCCTCTAAGCCTCATCTTCTCTTCCTCACCGAAACACAGGTTTCTAAGGCTACCGACAGCAACCTCTACTTTGTTCCCTCCTACTATCTCTATCCTAAGCTGGATGTTGCGCCTACGTGCGCTACGACATCACTTGCTCTCGTGCCCACGACCTTGACTCATCTGAATTTTCCACCATCTGGCTAAGACTTCATTGTCATTCTATTACTAAATACATCTGTGCTGTTTATCTCTCACCTAACTCTACTAACTATGTAAAATTCTTTGACTATTTGAATTCTAAAGTGGAGCATATCTTGACTCACTCTCCCTTCGCTGAAATCTCCATCTTGGGAGATTTCATTGTTCACCACCAGCTTTGGCTTTCATCCTCTTTCACAGACCAGCCTGGTGAAAAAGCCTACAACTTTACTCTCCTTAACGACCTAGAGCAGTTGGTTCAGCACCCTACACGTATTCCCGACCGTTTTGGAGACAGGCCCAACATTCTAGACCTCTTCCTTTCCTCTAATCCTTCTGTTTACTCTGTTAAACTGTTCTCTCCGTTGGGCTCCTCCGATCATAACCTTATTTCTATTTCTTGTCCTATCGCTCCTGTACATCCTCTGGACCCACCGAAGAGGCGATGCTTCTGGCATTTTGCTTCAGCTCGGTGGGACGACCTGAGGATGTACTTTTCCCATTTCCCGTGGAATGATTACTGCTTCCAGGAGAGAGACCCCTCTGTGTGTGCCCAGCGCATCTCAGAGGTGATTGTCTCTGGAATGGAGGCATACATACCACGTTCTTTCTCTACTCCTCATGCTAAAAAGCCTTGGTTTAATCATGCTTGTTCTCGTGCTATTAAAGATAGCATTCATTCATTCATTCATTCATGCATTCTTTCAAAAGGTTCCAGAGCCTTCGAACTCCCGCTAACTATGACCTTTACATTTCAGCCCGGAATCGTGCCAAATCTATTCTCCGACTTACCAAAACTTCTTTTATCAACAGAAAATGTCGACACCTTGCTTCTTCTAACTCTTCCCGTGACTTCTGGCATCTAGCCAAAAATATCTCCTCCAATTTCACTTCTTCCTCTTTCTCTCCTCTCCTTTACCCAGACGGCAGCACTGCCGTCTTATCTGTCTCTAAAGCTGAACTCCTCGCTCAAACTTTCTGTAAGAACTCCACCCTGGATGATTCTGGGCATATTCCTCCTACTCATCCCCCCTCTGACTCCTTTATGCCTGTTATTAAGATTCTTCCAAATGATGTTTTCTATGCCCTCTCTGGCCTCAACTCTCAGAAGGCTTATGGACCTGATGGAGTGCCTCCTATTGTCCTTAAAAACTGTGCCTCCGTGCTGACACCCTGCCTGGTCAAACTCTTTCGTCTCTGCCTATCAACATCTACCTTTCCTTCCTGCTGGAAGTATGCCTTTGTACAGCCTGTGCCTAAGAAGGGTGACCGTTCCAATCCCTCAAACTACCGCCCTATAGCTTTACTTTCATGTATATCTAAAGCTTTTGAATCAATCCTTAACCGGAAGATTCACAAGCACCTTTCCACTACTAACCTTCTATCTGATCGCCAGTATGGGTTCCGCAAGGGGCGTTCTACTGGCGATCTTCTTGCTCTCTTAACTGACTCTTGGTCATCCTCTCTTAGCCGTTTCGGAGAAACTTTCTCTGTTGCGCTAGACATATCGAAAGCCTTCGATAGAGTCTGGCACAAGTCTTTGCTTTCTAAACTACCCTCATTCGGATTCTATCCCTCTCTCTGTTCCTTTATCTCTAGTTTCCTTTCCGGCCGTTCTATTTCTGCGGTGGTAGACGGTCACTGTTCTTCCCCTAAACCTATCAATAGTGGTGTTCCACAGGGTTCTGTCCTATCACCCACTCTCTTCCTGTTATTCATCAATGATCTTCTTTCCATAACAAACTGTTCTGTCCACTCATACGCCGACGACTCCACTCTGCATTATTCAACTTCTTTCAATAGAAGACCATCACAACAGGAAGTACACGACTCCAGATTGGAGGCTGCAGAGCGCTTAACCTCAGACCTTGCTATCATTCCCGATTGGGGCAGAAGGAACCTTGTGTCCTTCAATGCCTCAAAAACTCAATTTCTCCACCTATCAACTCGACACAATCTTCCAAACACCTATCCCCTATTTTTCGACAACACTCAGCTATCACCATCTTCAACACTAAACATCCTCGGTCTATCCTTACCTCAAAATCTCAACTGGAAACTTCACATCTCTCTCGCTATATCAGCATCCTCGAGGTTGGGCGTTCTGTATCGTTTCCGCCAGTTCTTCTCCCCCACACAGTTGCTATAAATATACAGGGACCTTGTCCGCCCCCGTATGGAGTATGCATCTAACGTGTGGGGGGGCTCAACTCACACAGCTCTTCTGGACAGAGTGGAGTCTAAGGCTCTTCGTCTCATCAGCTCTCCTCCTCCTACTGATAGTTTTCTACCTCTTAAATTCCGTCGCGATGTTGCCTCTCTTTCTATCTTCTATCGATATTTCCACGCTGACTGCTCTTCTGAACTTGCTAACTGCATGCCTCCCCCCCTCCCGAGGCCCCGCTGCACACGACTTTCTACTCATGCTCATCCCTATACTGTCCAAACCCCTTATACAAGAGTTAACCAGCATCTTCATTCTTTCATCCCTCACGCTGGTAAACTCTGGAACAATCTTCCTTCATCTGTATTTCCTCCTGCCTACGACTTGAATTCTTTCAAGAGAAGGGTATCAGGACACCTCTCCTCCCTAAATTGACCTCTCTTTCGGGCACCTCTTTTGATTCCTTTTTAGGAACAGCGAGCAGCGGGCTTTTTCTTTATTACTGTTTCCTTTTTTTGTGTGCCCTTGAGCTGTCCCCTTTGTTGTAAAAAAAAAAAAGACCAAGCTGAAATTTTGTGCAAATCCTCCTCGAGGCTTTGCCTGTCTTCATCAGTGTGAACCGAGTTACCAATCTTTGTGTCGTCTGCAAATTTACTAATGCGATTATTGAGTCCAACATCCACATCGTTGATGTAAATAATGAAGAGCACTGGGCCAAGAACCGAGCCCTGAGGGACGCCGACTAGTGACCGTCAATCACCACTCTCTGTTGTCTGTTGCTCAACCAATTCGCGATCCATTGGTGTACTTGACCCTCAATACTTATTTGCTTTAATTTATAAAGTAATTTGTGATGTGGGACTTTATCAAACGCTTTCTGGAAATCAAGATAGACTACGTCCAGTGATTTGGTTACGTCATACACTGTGAAAAGGTCTTTATAAAAGGTCAATAGGTTTGATAGGCAGGATCTTTCGTTACGGAAGCCATGTTGTGAGTCCCCAATTAATGAGTGGCTTTCAAGGTAACTCACAATTTTGTCTCTAATTATGCTCTCAAGTAGCTTAACTACAACCGAAGTTAGACTAATGGGCCTGTAATTACCTGGTACTTTTTTGTCTCCTTTCTTAAAAATCGGTGTCACGTTAGCCTTTTTCCAATCCGAAGGGACGATTCCTTGTCGCAAGGACATATTGAATACGGTTGTGAGGGAGGAGATTATTTCGCTCTTTGTTTCTTTGAGCAGTGTAGGATATACTTTGTCAGGTCCAGAACTTTTATTAGTTTTAAGTGATTGGAGGGCTTTAAGGACTTCATCGGTTGTTATTTCAAAGTTAAGCAATGCATGCTCGAGATTTACATTAGTACTGATGTTGGTGGTAGTGGTGGGAGGACTGTTAGTATTAAACACCGAGGAAAAGTAATTGTTTAATAGGTTTGCAACGTGTTGGCTGTCAGTCACTAGTGCACCGTCGGTGTTTGTTAAGGGTCCAATTCCACTTCTGATCGCCTTTCTGTTGTTTATGTAACTGAAGAAGGATTTCGGATTATTTTTACAGTTGGCCGCAATATTTTCTTCATATCTACGCTTTGCCTGACATACTAATCTTTTTACTCGTCTCCTGGCATTATGATAAAGTCTAATGTTTTCGGGCGTGCATTGCTCTTTCTTTAGCCTGTAAAACAATTTTCTCTCCTTGAAACTTCACATCTCCTCTCTCGCTAAATCAGCTTCCTGGAGGTTGGGCGTTCTGTATCGTCTCCGCCAGTTCTTCTCACCCTTCACACAAAGGGACGAATGTGTTCTGCTGAGTAAGTAAATGATGTTTAAACCTTAGCCAGGCGTCCTCTACATTACCGTCATCTGATAGTTCCATTTCTATTAGTTTTCGTCGGATTTTTACGAAGTTAGCTCTTTTGAAATTGAGCACCTTTACTTTATTTTCAGTCACTGATGTTTGAGCTCTAATGTCGCTGCGCACTAATTTATGATCGCAAGAACCGAGGTGTTCTCCTACCGTGACACTACTGACAAGGTTATCTTGGGTCGTTATAACAAGGTCTAGTATGTTATTTTGTCGAGTTCGTTCAGAAACCATTTGGCTTAGATAAATTTCTACTAAAAATTCGATCATTTCATGTGACTAGCCTTCTGTACCTGACAGTGAGTCATTGTTAAAAAGTGACTGCCTTAAAACGCTGTACATCTCAAGATCGGCATCGAGTGATTGCCCCGGAGTCCTGTAGGTGACAGATATACTTAAAATGACCTTTGCAATGTTTACTCGCACGCACAAATGTTCAACATTACTGTCTCCTGGGGGGGGGGGGGGGGAGAGAGAGAGAGAGAGAGAGAGAGAGAGAGAGAGAGAGAGAGAGAGAGATTGTCTTGACTTAAAATTGCATAAATGGAGACACAGAGACAGAGACAGAGACAGAGACGAGTCGAGTCGAGTCGAGTCGAGTCGAGTCGAGACGAGACGAGACGAGACGAGACGAGACGACGAGACGAGACGAGACGAGACGAGACGAGACGAGACGAGACGAGACGAGACGAGACGAGACGAGACGAGACGGAGCGAGAGAGAGAGAGAGAGAGAAAATAAATAGTTCCTTCAACTTTCTATACACACACACACACACACACACACACACACACACACACACACACACACACACACACACACACATACATACATCTATGCATCGCTATGCATGGCTATGCATCGCAAACTGGGACGAGGGGCGCAGGAGTAATCGAAAGGATGTAAGAAAGGATGGGGTAAGGCTATATATATATATATATATATATATATATATATATATATATATATATATATATATATATATATATATATATATATATATATATATATACATAAGAACATAAGAACATAAGAACGTAAGGAGTTTGCAAGAGGCCGGTTGGCCTATACAAGGCAGCTCCTGTACACTCAACCCCACCTTACCTCACCACCCATGGCTTTATCTAACCTCTTCTTGAATGTATCTATGGTATAGGCACCCACAACATGGCTCCTAAGCCTGTTCCATTCGTCCCCACTATATTGGTGAACCAATTCTTGCCTATGTCTTTGTTGAATCTTAATTTGTCTAACTTAAAACCATTCCCACGCGTCCTACCTGGCTCTTTCACTCTCAAAATTTTATTGACATCCCCTTTATTAAATCCCTTCTTCCATTTATAAACTTCGATCAAGTCTCCTCGCAACCTTCGATTTTCTAGAGAGTGTAGATTTAACTGCTTCAGCCTGTCTTCATAAGGCAAGTTTCTCACCCCCTGAATCATATTTGTCATCCTACTCTGTACAGATTCTAACATCTTGATATCCATTCTATAATAGGGGGACCAGAACTGAACTGCATAATCGAGATGAGGTCGAACTAGTGCTAAGTAAGGTTTGAGGATGACTTCAGCGCTCCTATTTCTCACGCTCCTTGAGATGAAACCGAGTACTCTGTTTGCCCGATTTTTAGCCATAATGCATTGAGCCCTAGGGCGGAGGTCAGCGCTCACTAGGACTCCTAAGTCTCTCTCACGCTCAGACACCTACCGAACGGGCGCAAGCCACTCCCGGTGAGGTATATATGGGAGGTGAGAAGGGAGCTGAAGCCCTCGAAAGACCCTTCCCATGTCCTCACTAACCGTTTCCCTATTGTCTCACCAACACCGGAGAGTAGCTCAGCATGCTCTCTAAAGACAGATCCTCTCTTTATCCACACCACACTACATTCACACAACATATACACCTTTTCCCAAAATTAAATTTCAAAATGGCGCACATACACCAAGCCTCGGAGTCCCCGCCTGGGGGGGGGACTACAAATTCCCCCAGGGAGGACTCCCCTTCTGGCTGCCGACCCGAGAGGTGTCTTGATAACTCCTCGAACCTCTTTTTTCTCAATTTCTGCAACATTCGCGGTCTTCGCTCAAATTTTCATTCTGTGGAACATCATCTCTCCTCCTCTAAACCTCACCTTCTCTTCCTTACCGAAACACAGGTTTCTGAGGCTACTGACAGCAATCTCTACTCTGTTCCCTCCTACTATCTCTACCCTAAATTTCAATCCAAAGCTGGATGTTGCGCCTACGTGCGCAACGACATCACTTGCTCTCGTGCCCACGACCTTGACTCTTCTGAATTTTACACCATCTGGTTAAGACTTCACTGTCATTCTATTACTAAATACATCTGTGCTGTTTATCACTCACCTAACTCTACCAACTATGTAAAATTCTTTGACTATTTGAATTCTAAAGTGGAGCACATCTTGACCCACTCTCCCTTCGCTGAAATCTCCATCCTAGGAGATTTCAATGTTCACCACCAGCTTTGGCTTTCATCCTCTTTCACTGACCATCCTGGTGAACAAGCCTACAACTTTGCTATCCTCAACGACCTAGAGCAGTTGGTCCAGCACCCTACACGTATTCCCGACCGTCTTGAAGATCGGCCCAACATTCTAGACCTCTTCCTTACCTCTAACCCTTCTGCTTATTCTGTCAAACTGTTCTCTCCGTTGGGCTCCTCCGATCACAATCTTATTTCTGCATCCTGTCCTATCGCTCCAGTACACCCTCTGGACCCACCGAAGAGGCGATGCTTCTGGCGTTTTGCTTCAGCTCGGTGGGACGACCTGAGGATGTACTTTTCCGATTTCCCGTGGAATGATTATTGCTTCCAGGGTAGAGACCCCTCTGTGTGTGCTCAGCGCATCACAGAGGTGATTGTCTCTGGAATGGAGGCATACATTCCTCGTTCTTTCTCTACTCCTCACGCTAAAAAGCCTTGGTTTAATCACGCTTGTTCTCGTGCTGTCAATGATAGAGAGGTAGCTCACAAAAGGTACTAGAGCCTTCAAACTAATGCTAATTATGAACTTTACATTTCTGCCAGAAATCGTGCCAAATCTATTCTCCGACTAACCAAAAATTCTTTCATTAATAGAAAATGTCAAAACCTTGCTTTCTCTAACTCTTCCCGTGACTTCTGGCATCTAGCCAAAAACATCTCCTCCAACTTCACTTCTTCATCTTTCCCTCCACTCCTCAGTCCTGACGACAACACTGCCGTCTCATCTATCTCTAAGGCTGAACTCTTCTCTCAAACTTTTTCTACTCCACTCTGGACGATTCTGGGCATATTCCTCCTACTCATCCCCCCTCTGACTCCTTTATGCCTGTTATAAAGATTCTTCAAAATGATGTTTTCTATGCCCTCTCTGGCCTCAATCCTCAGAAGGCTTATGGACCTGATGGAGTGCCTCCTATTGTCCTTAAAAAATTTGCCTCCGTGCTGTCACCCTGTCTGGTCAAACTCTTTCGCCTCTGCCTGTCAACATCTACCTTTCCTTCTTGCTGGAAGTATGCCTTCATACAGCCTGTACCTAAGAAGGGTGACCGCTCCAATCCCTCAAACTACCGTCCTATTGCTTTACTTTCTTGTCTATCTAAAGCTTTTGAATCAATCCTTAACCGGAAGATTCAAAAGCACCTTTCCACTTCTGACCTTCTATCTGATCGCCAGTATGGGTTCCGCAAGGGCGTTCTACTGGTGATCTCCTAGCCTCTTAACTGACTCTTGGTCATCCTCTCTTAGCCGTTTCGGTGAAACTTTTGCTATTGCGCTGGACATATCAAAAGCTTTTGATAGGGTCTGGCACAAATCTTTGCTTTCTAAGCTACCCTCCTACGGTTTCTATCCTTCTCTCTGTACCTTTATCTCCAGTTTCCTTTCTGACCGTTCTATTTCTGCCGTGGTAGACGGTCACTGTTCTTCCCCTAAATCTATTAACAGTGGTGTCCCACAGGGTTCTGTACTATCTCCCACTCTTTTTCTGTTGTTCATTGATGATCTTCTTTCCAAAACGAACTGTCCTATCCATTCCTACGCCGATGATTCCACTCTGCATTATTCAACTTCTTTTAATAGAAGACCCACCCTTCAGGTACTTAACGACTCAAGGCTGGAGGCTGCAGAACGCTTAGCCTCAGACCTTACTATTATTTCCGATTGGGGCAAGAAGAACCTGGTGTCCTTCAACGCCTCAAAAACACAGTTTCTCCACCTATCCAATCGACACAATCTTCCAAACAACTATCCCCTATTCTTTGACAACACCCAGCTATCACCTTCCTCAACACTAAACATCCTCGGTCTATCCTTAACTCAAAATCTCAACTGGAAACTTCATATCTCATCTCTTACTAAATCAGCTTCCTCGAGGCTGGGCGTTCTGTACCGTCTCCGCCAGTTCTTCTCCCCCACACAGTTGCTGTCCATATACAGGGGCCTTGTCCGCCCTCGTATGGAGTATGCATCTCATGTGTGGGGGGGCTCCACTCACACAGCTCTTCTGGACAGAGTGGAGGCTAAGGCTCTTCGTCTCATCAGCTCTCCTCCTCATACTGATAGTCTTCTACCTCTTAAATTCCGCCGCAATGTTGCCTCTCTTTCTATCTTCTATAGATATCTCCACGATGACTGCTCTTCTGAACTTGCTAACTGCATGCCTCCCCCCCTCCCGCGGCCCCGCTGCACTCGACTTTCTACTCATGCTCATCCCTAGACTGTCCAAACCCCTTATGCAAGGGTTAACCAGCATCTTCACTCTTTCATCCCTCACGCTGGTAAACTCTGGAACAATCTTCCTTCATCTGTATTTCCTCCTGCCTACGACTTGAATTCTTTCAAGAGGAGGGTATCAGGACACCTCTCCTCCCGAAACTGACCTATCTTTCGGCCACCTCTTTGGATTCTTTTTTGGAGCAGCGAGTAGCGGGCTTTTTTTAATTAATGTTTACTTTTTTTGTGCCCTTGAACTGTCTCCTTTGCTTTAAACAAAAAAAAAAATATATATATATATATATATATATATATATATATATATATATATATATATATATATATATATATATATATATATATATATATATATATATATATATATATATATATATATATATATATATATATATATATATATATATATATATATATATATATATATATATATATATATATATATATATATATATATATATATATATATATATATATATATATATATATATATATATATATATATATATATATATATATATATATATATATATATATATATATATATATATATATATATATATATATATATATATATATATATATATATATATATATATATATATATATATATATATATATATATATATATATATATATATATATATATATATATATATATATATATATATATATATATATATATTTATTAGTAGGAGAATAGAATGTACTCTCTATAACAAAACTAATTAAAAATTAATAGAAAATGCCAAAACCTTGCTTTCTCTAACTATTCCCGTGACTTCTGCCATCTAGCCAAAAACGTCTCCTCCAACTTCACTTCTTCATCTTTCCCCCCACTCCTTAGTCCTGACGGCAACACTGCCGTCGCATCTATCTCTAAGGCTGAACTCTTCTCTCAGAATTTTTCTAAAAACTCCACTCTGGACGATTCTGGGCATATTTCTCCTCCTCATCCCCCCTCTGACTCCTTTATGCCTGTTATAAAGATTCTTCAAAATGATGTTTTCTATTCCCTCTCTGGCCTCAATCCTCAGAAGGCTTATGGACCTGATGGAGTGCCTCCTATTGTCCTTAAAAACTGTGCCTCCGTGGTGTCACCCTGCCTGGTCAAACTCTTTCGCCTCTGCCTGTCAACATCTACCTTTCCTTCTTGCTGGAAGTATGCCTTCTTACAGATAGATAGATGAGACGGCAGTGTTGCTGTCAGGACTGAGGAGTGGAGGGAAAGTTGAAGAAGTGAAGTTGGAGATGTTTTGGGCTAGATGCCAGAAGTCACGGGAAGAGTTAGAGAAAGCAAGGTTTTGACATTTTCTATTAATGAAAGAATTTTTGGTTAGTCGGAGAATAGATTTGGCACGATTTCTGGCAGAAATGTAAAGTTCATAATTAGCATTAGTTTGAAGGCTCTGGTACCTTTTGTGAGCTACCTCTCTATCATTGACAGCACGAGAACAAGCGTGATTAAACCAAGGCTTTTTCTCTACTCCTCACGCTAAAAAGCCTTGGTTTAATCACGCTTGTTCTCGTGCTGTCAATGATAGAGAGGTAGATAGATAGATAGAGAATAGATACCGGGTGTTAGTCGTAGGTCTATCCCTATATCAACTCGGTCTATCCTTAACTCAAAATCTTAACTGGAAACTTCACATGTCCTCTCTCACTAAATCGTTCTGTATCGTTTCCGCCAGTTCTTTTCCCCTGCACAGTTGCTATTCATTTACAGGGGCCTTCTCCGCCCTCTTATGGAGAATGCATCTCATCTCACGTGTGGGGGGGCTCCACTAATACAGGTCTCCTGGACAGAGTGTTGTTTGAATCGGTGCAGAGGAGGATGACTAAGATGATTCAGGGGTTGAGAAACTTGCCATACGAGGAAAGACTCAAACAGTTAAACTTGCATTCTCTGGAAAGGCGAAGGGTGCGTGGAGACATGATCGAGGTTTATAAATGGATGAAGGGCTTTAATAAGGGAGACATTCATAAGGTTTTGTTGGTAAGAGAACCGGGTAGGACACGAAGTAATGGGTTTAAACTGGATAAATTCAGATTCAACAGGGACACAGGCAAAAATTGGTTTACAAACAGGGTGGTGGATGAGTGGAATAGGCTTAGCAGCCGCGTGGTTAGTGCTGATACAATTGTCACATTCAAAAATAGACTAGATAAATTCATGGACAGCGATATTAGGTGGGATTAGATACACGGGAGCTTAGGGTCAAAGGAGCTGCCTCGTACAGGCCTACCGGCCTCTTGTAGACTCCTGCGTTCTTATGTTCTTATGTTCTTATGAGTGGTGTCTAAGGCTCTTCGTCTCATCAGCTCTCCTACTTCTACTGATAGTCTTCTACCTCTTAAATTCCGCCGCTATGTTTCCTCTCTCTCTATCTTCTATCGATATTTTCACGGCAACTGCTCTTCTGAACTTGCTTACAGCATGCCTCCCCCCCTCCAGTGGCCACGTTGCACACGACTTTCTACTAAATCTCATCCCTTCACTGGCCAAATCCCTTACGCACGTGTTAACCAGCATCTTCTCCCTTTCAACCCTCACGCTGGTAATCTCTGGAACAATCTTCCTTCATCTGTATTTCCTCCTGCCTACGACTTGAACTTTTTCAAGAGGAGGGTCTCATGACACCTCTCCTCCCGAAATTGACCCCTCTTTTGGCCACCTCTTTGGATTCTTTTTAGGAGCAGCGAGTAGCGGGCTTTTTTTTATTTATTATTGTTTCCTTTTTTGTGCCCTTGAGGAGTCTCCTTTGATGTTAAAAAAAAAAAAGCTGTGTCCCGCCGCCCGAGTGAGGGTGTGAGGTTTCAGCCGTACCCAGAGGTCCGTCACTACTGAGCTACAAGCTCAGTCGCGGAGTGTACTGGCTGGTGATCATGAGAGTATCGCGTAGTCGGACCAAGGTGAATTACACATATACAGGCCACATGCGAGAAGCAGATAAGCGGATCGTCTGAATATACATTTTAAAACCTAACGGGCCTCAGATGTAGGCTCTGAGCATCGCCTTGGTCTGGCTTTCATCGCCTCTGAATATGCTTAACTTCTTAGTGTTACGAAACCTCCTATCCTCTTCCTCTTTCTCCTCCTCTTTCTTCCTCCTTCTCCTCCTCCTCTTTCTCCTGATGTACCTAGTCATCGCTCTCCTCCTTGTCTTCCTTTCAATATCCCTCGTCCTTGCTCATATCCTTAACGTTATCGTCATCACCGTCGTCGTTGTCTTCCTCCTAATCCTCTCCCTCCTCCTATACCAGGCCATCGTCCTTTAACATATTTCATCTCTTATATATCGTCTTCGCTCATTTCCTCGTTTTCTTCCTCTTTTCCTCCTCCTCGTCCTCCTCATAAGCCTCGACTTCCTCCTCGCCTACCTCCTCCTTCTCTTCCTCCTCTTAGTCCTCCCACAGCGGCCCGAAGCAAGGCAAAAGGATTTAGTGCTCGATTTAATGGTTTTATAGTGAAAGGGAAATGTTAGGTCGTCGTAGAATATATATTTTATTTAGCACATTTTCTTGGTGGCTTGATATCCTTACTAAATCTCTCTCTCTCTCTCTCTCTCTCTCTCTCTCCTTACCTCCCAGTGACTTTTACGGCGAATTAGTGACTGAAAGCCAACCCGTTGCAAACTTGTTAAACAACTATTTTTCCCCGGTATTCAATACTAACAGTCTTACCGCCACTGCCACCAACACCAGCGACGACAATAGCACTAACATAAATCAGGTTCATGCATTGCCTACCTTTGTAATAACTACCTATGAAGTCCTAAATGATCTCCAATCCCTTAACACAAATAAAAGTCCAGAACCAGACAAGGTATACCCTATACCACTTGAAGAAACAAAGAACGAAATACTCTCCTCTCTCACAACTGTATTTAATAATTTGGTACGTGTCTTTGAAACAATATATGCATGATGTCATGAACAGCCAATCAGGTGAGAGGGGAGCGGAGCTTAGGCAGTATGGGAGAGGGGCCTCTCGGTGCAAATTGGCCAAGTTAATTTGGATAGACTTATAATGGTGTCCCTCAGATCTCAGTTCTTGGCCCATTGCTGTTCATTATTTACATTAACGATGTGGACGTTAGAATCAATAATCTCATTAGTAAATTTGCAGACAACACAAAGATTGGTAACTCGGTTCTCACTAACGAAGACAAACAAAGCCTCCAAGAAGATATGCATAAATATTTCAGCTTGGTCTGCTATTATTATTATTATTATTATTATTATTATTATTATTATTATTATTATTATTATTATTATTATTATTATTATTATTACCTCCGCCAACGAGGTTGGAAGGAGATTATATTTTCGGTCCGGTCAGTATGTTTATTTATTTATTTATTATTTTCTCTATTTGTTTGATTGCTCGTTAACAGTCTCCTGTGCACAATTTTGCGGATATCTCAACCAATTTTTCAGGGAAACTTCGTGTCCATCCAGAATAGAACCCATTTTTTTTGTCAAAGGTCAAGGTCAAAGTCGCACAAAATGTCAGATTGGCCATAACTTCGGTTCTCCTCATCGTAGAGACTTCAGACTTGGTTCATATTTTAGCTCATGGAAAGACGCATCTTGCATGGCCTTGACCTTGACCTTTGACCTTGACCTCGAAAACTTCGCCCAAGGTCAAAGTTTCCAAAAAAATTGAATTTCATCAAGTTTCGAGACAAATGCTTCCATATGATGCACTTTGCATAGCCTTGACCTTGACCTTTGACCTTGACCTCGAAAAGTTCACCAAAGGTCAAAGTTTCCAAAAAAATAGAATTTCATCAAATTCCGAAACAAATGCTTCCATATGATGCATAGGATCACAGTTGATGCCCATACCAATTTTCAGGACGATCTTTGGCGGAGGTATGCACTCTCCGTGTGCTATGCGTCCAGTTATTATTATTATTATTATTATTATTATTATTATTATTATTATTATTATTATTATTATTATTATTATTATGATAAGCTACCAAAGCCTCCCTCCTGGGTGCAGATACAACAAGCTGAACCACACAAAATACCAAAAGGTACTGGAGAAAAGCAAAGGCACTGAATAGTTAAGAAACTGGCCAGTCAAAGCCAAAAGGAGGAAAAATAAAATTACTGTTTCAAAAAGACATTCTCACGGGACTTAAATGTAGAAATGTCTGCAGAACGGACAGTCTCATTGGGTAACTGATTCCATAAACTTATCAACGACGGAAGAAAACATCGTGAGAATTGTGTCGTACAAAAATTCATAGGATTAAAAGCAAGATCGTGTTGACTAAGAGCAAACCTCGTGACCGGCAGGAGTAAAAGGATCAGGCAAAGCATTGTATACTGTAAGGGATGCTGATTATTCTTAAAACTTTTAAATAAAATGCTAAGGCCACCGACTTGACGCCGATGATCAAGATCAAAAACAAGTGCCGGAGAAATAAATTTAATTGAATTGATAGCTCTGTTAAGTAACTTGATACGGCAATTGGCAGCAGACAACCAAACACGAGCACAATACTCAAAGTGGGGCAAAATGAATGCATACAAAGATTTGATTACAGTTGAGTTACAAGCAAATGTTTTGAAGGATTTACGAAGTAAGCCTGTCTTCTGTGCAATAGTGGAAGACATGGAACGGATGTGCTTCTCAAATGTCAGTTTAGAATCAAGAGTGACTCCCAACAAACGGTTACTAGAAACATTCCTAATCTTTTCACCAAATATGCAAACAAAGATGAGGTGGATTCAAGGTACTGGATCTATTGATGGTAATGGAATGCGTTTTATTAGCATTAAGCTTCATGCCCTAAAGTTGACACCAAGCGGTGATCATTGCCAAGTCCCTATTCATAGATGAAGCAACTTCACTTCTGTTGCTAGGAGAGTGAACAGAGGAGTATAGAGTTGCATCATCAGCATATGAAATAAGCTTACTCTCGAGGTTAATGCCCAAGTCAGAAATAAAAATGTTAAAAAATAAAGGCCCAAGGACACTGCCCTGAGGAACACCAGAAACAACAGGCAGAGAGAAGCAGAGAAGACATCATAAACAACCACACACTGTAATCGATCAGCTAAAAATTCTTTAAAAATACAGAGAAGACTTCCACCAATACCAAGGAGTTGTAGTTTATAAATTAGAGCCCTATGATTCACAACATCAAAAGCAGAACTAAAATCAATAGCAACAACTCGAGACTCATGCCCACGATCCAAAGAAGACTGCAGGTCATGAGGCAGAGTCAAGGGAGCGTCACGTGTTCCCAAACCCTTACGGAATTCGAACTGAGAATCAGGTAACTGATTGAATTTATCACTGTATATGGAAAGCCGTTTAGCCAAAAGCCTCTCAAAGATCTTAGAGAGGATAGGAGTAATAGAAATTGGGCGGTACTCAGTAGGAAAAGTTGAAGCTGAGGCTCCCTTCAGGATGAGGGTGATGTTGGCCTTGCGCCAACAAGAAAGAAAACTACCAGACTTCAGCAGTAACCTAAATACTACAGCAAGTTTTGGTGCTAAGAACGTAGAAATCTTCTTAAAGAATGAAGGAAAAAAACCGTCTGGGTCCGTCCCACCATAAATATCAAGATCAAGAAGGTACTTTTTCAATTCACTGGATCTAAATGCAACTGAGCTAAGTTTTGGAAAGGGGAAACAAGTCAAAGGTAGGGATAATTCATCATCACACTTTTTGTTAATGAAAATATCAGAAAGTAAATTAGCCTTTCTTAAAGGATCAAAGGACATTGAGCCATCAGACTCGCGTAATGGAGGCATGCTAGAATCGACACCAAACAAGGAGGATTTAAGAGAAGCCAACCATTTGTGTGGTGGAGTAGTTTCTGCTAGAACCTCCTGTATATGAGAATTATAAGCAGCTTCAGCTGCATTATAGATTCTCTGAGCAACAGCTTTAAGAGCAACATAATTATCCAATAGCAACTGGCATCGATTCTGTCTCCATAGGTGATAAGCAGCCTGTTTATCACCATAGGCTCGCTTACAATCATCATTAACCAGGCTCTATCTCTCATACGAGATTTGATTATCTTAGATGGAACTCTTCTGCTTAAAATATATAATAGACAAGTATTAAAAGCAGAGACTGGGTCATTGGATTGAAAAATAGTATTCCACGGAATATTTCAGAACAAACATTGTCCCAATTGACTCAAGATTTAAGATAAAAAAAATACCTGACGGGAAATGGTGATATCAGGCACAGTGAAGTCTAAACAGATTTTACAATGAATGGCATTATGGTCAAAACTCACTCAGAAGCACCTATGGGAGCAAGGACAGAACCCACTACAACACCAGGAATGTCTGTTAAAACCAAATCCAGGCAGCTCCCAGAAAAGATAGATGGGAGATGCCCTTTAATATAGATAAGTGCCAGGTTTTTCAAGTTGGAACAAGAAATAGAAGGTTCGATTGTGAAATGCGTGGGATTAAACTCACAAGCGTTCAGTGCGACAAGGACCTGGGTGTCAAAATCGGGTTAAACCTCAAATTCTCACAGCAATGCATCGACGCAGCAAATAAAGTGAAGAGAACTTTTTTATTCAAAAGTAAAGATGTAATACTCCCGTTTTACAATAGTTTAGTCACACCCCACTTGGGGTATTCGGTTCAGTGTTGGTCCCCCCACCTTGCATAGGGCATCGCGAAATTAGGTGTTCAACGTCGAGCAACAAAAATGATCCTTTCCTTGCGCAACAAACCTTACGACGAAAGACTCTCAACTCTTAACATGTTCTCTTGAGAAACGACGCCTCCGAGGAAAACTGATCGAATGTTTTATAATACTTTATTAATGGCTTCACGAATGTGGACAAATCAAAACTTTATAATCGATAACACTGCGAACAGGAAATAATGGCACAAAACTAAAATGTAGACAAGTAAATTCAGACTGCACGAAATTTTTCTTCACCAACGTTGTAGTGCGATAATGGAATAAGCTCCTACCTTCAGTGGTCCGATGTAACACGACTGAGTCCTTTAAAAACAAGCTCGACCGACACTTCCTTCAACTTGATATTTACTAAAGTAGAAATGCAAAGTTCTGGTGCCATTTGATTAATATAAAATCACTTAGGTTTGAGGACAGACCATCTAATCTAGACCATAGAGTCTGTGGGATCTAAATATCTATGTAAATCAATGTAAAAATCTCTCTCTCTCTCTCTCTCTCTCTCTCTCTCTGTGTCAAAGAGCGTGTAAACCGTAAAGGCGGTGGCATCGCCCTTTATGTCAAAAGCTATTTGCAACCCACTGACAAAACACCGAGAAACAGTAACGTTGAACATTTGTGCGTGCGAGTAAACATTGCAAAAGTCAATTTAAATATATCTGTCACCTACAGACCTCCCGGGCAATCACTCGATGACGACCTTGAAATGTACAGCGTCTTAAGGCAGTCACTTAATAACAACGACTCACTGATATTAGGAGACTTAACCTCCCCCATATCGACTGGGCGACACTGTCAGGTACAGAAGGCGAGTCACATAGAATGATCGAATTTCTAGAAGAAAATTATCTAAGCCAAATTGTTTCTGAGCCAACTCGACAAAATAATATACTCGACCTTGTTATAACGACCCAAGATAACCTAGTCAGTAGTGTCACGGTAGGAGAACACCTCGGTTCTTGCGATCATAAATTAGTGCGCGTCGACATTAGAGCTCAATCATCAGTGACTGAAAATAAAGTAAAGGTGCCCAATTTCAAAAGAGCTAACTTCGTAGAAATCCGACAAAAACTAACAGAAATACATCTATCAGATGACGGCAACTAGATGAAGCCTGGCTAAGCCTTAAAAATCACTTACTCACTCAGCAGAACACATTCGTCCCCTTGTGCGAGAAGCGATTTAATACTAATAAAAGCCCACCGTGGTTTAATAGCGAAATTAAACAATCAGTCAATGAGAGAAAATTGTTTTACAGGTTAAAGAAAGCACAAAGCACGCCCGAAAACATTATACTTTATAATGATGCCAGGCGACGAGTAAAAAGACTAGTAGGTCAGGCAAAGCGTAGATATGAAGAAAATATTGCAACCAACCGTAAAAATAATCCGAAATCTTTCTTCAGTTACATAAACAACAGAAAGGCGATCAAAAGTGGTATTGGACCTTTAACAAACATCGACGGTGCACTAGTGACTGACAGCCAACACATTGCAAACCTCTTAAACAATTACTTTTCCTCGATGTTTAATATTAACAGTCTTCCTTTCGCTACCACCAACACCAGTACTACTGTAAATCTCGAGCATGCATTGCCTAATTTTGAAATAACAACCGATGAAGTCCTTAAAGCTCTCCATTCACTTAAAACAAATAAAAGTCCCGGACCCGACAAAGTATATCCTATACTGCTTAAAGAAACAAAGAGCGAAATACTCTCCTCCCTCACTACCGTATTCAATATGTCCTTGCGACAAGGCATCGTCCCTTCGGATTGGAAAAAGGCTAACGTGACACCGATTTTTAAGAAAGGAGACAAAAAAATACCAGGTAACTACCGACCCATTAGTCTAACTTCAATTGTAGATAGGCTACTCGAGAGCATAATTAGAGACAAAATTGTGAGTTACCTCGAAAGCCACTCATTAATTGGGGATTCACAACATGGCTTCCGTAACAAAAGATCCTGCCTGTCAAACCTACTGACCTTTTATAACGATCTCTTCTCAATTTATGACGTATCCAAATCAGTGGACGTAGTCTATCTTGATTTCCAGAAAGCGTTTGATAAAGTCCCACATCATAAATTACTTTATAAATTAAAGCAAATAGGCATTGACGGTCAAGTAAACCAATGGATCGCGAATTGGTTGAGCAACCGACAACAAAGAGTTGTGATTGACGGATTTAACTCAGAGTGGGCGCCGGTCACTAGTGGCGTCCCTCAGGGCTCGGTTCTTGGCCCAGTGCTCTTCATTATTTACATCAACGACGTGGATGTTAGACTCAATAATCGCATTAGTAAATTTGCAGACGACACAAAGATTGGTAACTCGGTTCTCACTGACGAAGACAGGCAAAGTCTCCAAGAGGATTTGCACAAAATTTCAGCTTGGTCGGATGAATGGGAGATGCCCTTTAACGTAGACAAGTGCCAGGTCCTTCAAGTTGGAACAAAAAACAAGAAGTTCGATTACGAAGTACGCGGCGTTAAACTCACAAGCGTTCAATGCGTTAAGGACCTGGGGATTAAAATCGCGTCAAACCTGAAATTCTCACATCAATGCATCGATGCAGCAAATAAAGCGAACAAAATGTTGGGCTTCATTAAAAGAAACTTTTTATTCAAGAATAAAGATGTAATACTTCCGCTCTACAATAGTTTAGTCAGACCCCACTTGGAATATGCGGTACAGTTTTGGTCTCCCCACCATGCAAAGGACATTGCTAAACTAGAAGGTGTTCAGCGTCGAGCAACAAAAATGATCCCTTCCTTGCGCAACAAATCCTACGAAGAAAGGTTTTCCACCCTTAACATGTTCTCTCTTGAGAAACGTCGCCTCCGAGGAAAACTGATCGAATGTTTTAAAATACTTAATGGTTTCACGAATGTAGACAGAACAAAATTGTTTATGATCGATGACACTTTGCGAACGAGGAACAATGGCACAAAACTCAAATGTAGACAAGTAAATTCAGACTGCACCAAATTTTTCTTCACCAACGTTGTAGTGCGAGAATGGAATAAGCTCCCACCATCAGTGGTCCAGTGTAACACGATTGACTCCTTTAAAAACAAGCTCGACCGTCACTTCCTTGAACTTAATATTAACTAGAGTAGAAAAGTAACGTTTTGGAGCCATCTGATTAATGTAAAATCACTTAGGTTTAGGACAGACCACCTAGTCTGGACCATGGGGTCTGTGTGGTCTGATTTTCTATGTAAATCTCTCTAAACCCTTGTAACTTCAGCATCGCCCGGACATTGCCGGTAAACTTTTACCTCGCTTGAAGTTTATCTGTTCTACCTTTATATGCCACCACGAATTTATTCAGACATTCTCACTGCTAATACCACCACCACTACTACCACTACTACTACTACTACTACTACTACTACTACTACTACTACTACTACTACTACTACTATTACTACTTTTACTATTACTACTACTTCTACTACTACCACCAACACTTTACTACTACTACTACTTACTACTACTACTGCTACTACTACTACTACTAATAATAATAATAATAATAATACAAATACTACTTCTACGACTACTTCTACTACTATTACTGCTACTACTAATACTAATACTAATACTACTATTACTACTACTACTAAAACCAACATTTTACTACTATTACTGCATCTAATAATAATAATAATAATAATAATAATAATAATAATAATAATAATAATAATAATAATAATAATAATAATAATAATAATAATAATAATAATAATAATAATAATAATATTAATAATAATAATAATAATAATATGCCTATTCCTACTAATACTACTATCAATAACAATTTACTATTACTACTACCAGTAATAATAGTAATATTAGTAGCAGTACAACTACGACCACTACTACTACTACTACTACTACTACTACTACTACTACTACTAGTTGGTTCAGCACCCTACTCGTATTCCCGACTGACTTGGAGACACTCCCAACATTCTAGACCTCTCCTAATCTCTAATCCAATGATTTACAAACAGCCAAAGGGTATATGGAAGAATTTCAAGCAGTCCATACAAATTCTAATTATTTATTTAATTTCTTATAATGGAATTAGGAGACATGCAATTCGGAATAAAATTCATACAAGTGTACACAATCTCTTCAATGTAGCCAAGATCAATATTGTTTGATTATAATACACACACACACACACGCACACACACACACATAATAATACACACACACACACACACAATAATAATAATAATAATAATAATAATAATAATAATAATAATAATAATAATAATAATAATACACACACATAATACACACATAATAATAATGATAATAATAATAATAATAATAATAATAATAATAATAATAATAATAATAATAATAATAATAATAATAATAATAATTATTATTATTATTATTATTATTATTATTATTATTATTATTATTATTACTATAATTATCTCCTCGTTGAAATTAACACGTACCACCCTTCCTTTCTTCCTTCCTTCCTTCCTTCCCACCCCCCACTTCCTCCTCTCTCACATGACGCTGATCTCCTCCTCCCCCTTTCCTGTCCCCTCCCTCCTTCCTCGGAAAGTTGCATTCCCTTCCCTCCCCCTCCTCCTCTTCCCGTCCTCTACTCCCCTGTCCCCCATTTCCTCCTCCCTTACCTCCCTCTCTCCCTCCCCCAGTCCTCCTTTATTGTTTTTTTGTATCTCACAAGTTATTAGTTAGTCAATGGATAGCCAGGATAGGGATTGAAGTTTTTTTTTTTTTATATTGACTAGTGACTGCCGCTACCGCAGTACCGCACACCGCGTACCGCACTGGGAAAGAAAAAAAAATGGGACCGCACTACCGCAACCGCACTACTCCGGAAAAAGTACCGCACTACAGCATTCACACTACTGATTTTTCAGTACCGCGCCCACCTCTGATTGCAAGGTCTATCAATACACCAAAACGTAATGAAATTAGAAATGCATATATAAGCATATTACTCGTAATTGTGAACAAAATAAAAAGTCACTAGTAAAGTAATCTGGCGGACCAGCTAATCATAAGCCATGGATCGGCACCGGTCCGCGGACCATAGATTGGGAACCACTGGTCTAAAGACCCTGGGTGTGCACTTCGATAATCGCTTACTGTTTGATGTTCACATCACTGAAATAAGAAAGTAAATGGAACATTAATGCATGTGAACAGATGACGGCATCATTTTAACAAAAACGCAAGAATTACTGTTATACAATCACTAGCCATGAGCATAATAAACTACTGCATTAGCATCTGAGGAACAAAAAATTCTACTCAAATCGAACAAGTCCAAAATTTACAAAAAATTGCTGCTAAAGTTCCCATTGGACGAGTTGCCAAGAGTGAATATGTAACTCCATTCTTGAAAGAGAGCTAGGATGACTGAAAATCAATCAGTAACATAAACTTGATGTCGCAGCAATAATATATATTTTGATAAATAAAAATCTCCCCAATTGGTTGTTCCTACTGCCAACAGTAAGCGACATGCATGACCACAGTATCACTACTAGACAGAAAGAACTGCTCCATGTACCCCGCTGTAACACCTGTTTGGGCACCAGGTCCTTTCAAGTGGCTGCCCCACCCTCTGGAACACCCTTCCGGATCATGTAAAACACGCCACCTCACTAACCACTTTCAAAACGCTTCTAAGAAAACATCTATTAGTCCATCAATTTCAGCCATGAATCTTTCACGCTGCTCAAGTTTAATGTTTTACCTAATCTTATTCATAGACTTCACAACTAGTTGACGGGAAATCTCTTCAGTCTTGGCGCGCTGGCTTCGCGTAAGGGGCCGATTGTTATGGCGACTTTCACTGCGACAACTCAAACACACTCTGCGTTCTTACTCCGAATTTAAGTGGAAACAGGACGAAATCTTCAAGTTTTAGTGCATACAAGCAGGCAGGAGTGTCTCTAGAGTGATTTGGTCGAGGATTCAAGGTAACTTATATAAAATAGCACCATGCGTGCACTTTGAAAACGTTGTGTAAAAAATGGCAAATTTGCGTAACTTTAGGTTGAAACCTTTACGTAAAATGAATGATAACTGTTGGATAGTGAAGTCCACAGTTTTACGTATTAGGAAACAAGAAATGTACGTTTAGTTAGTGCCTACATGGCAACTCAGCTCGTCGGGTTCTTCCCCGGGGACGTGCAGGCCGACCTGGACCGGGCCAAGGCAGAGGAGAAGGAGGACGACGAGGTGATCTTGGCCCAGCTTGCCAGGGAGCTGGCCGACGACCAGCCGGACCCGCCGACGGACGAGTTGCTCCTCGCCGCGGTCGGCAACTACGCCGGCTACCCAGCAGGGAAGGTCCCACAACTCCTCTGTGGCTGGAGTGCTGCAAGCAGGAGCTGCCCAGCAGGAGGAGATGAAGATTACCGTGGAGCTCGAGAGGGCGACCTGCCCTCTGTGATGTTCGACGCCCTGGTCGAGCTGGTCGACAGGGGAGAGCTGGAGACGGGCCGGCGGTCCTGAAAGCCATCATCTCCCAATGCCCACATGGCGTCCTTCGGGATGTCGCTGTGGGACTCCTGATGTGCAGGGAGGACAAGAAGGAGCGCAGGTTGAGGTTCCTCCCTTGCCATGCGCCACAGGGACGGGTTCAGGCACCTCCTGGAGTTCCTGGCGGCCTCAGACCCGACCTTGCACCCAGGTGCCAGGAGGCTGCCAGGAGGGCTAGCCTGGCCCACCTCTCTTGCCAGCACATCAGCCTCTTCCTCTTCTTCAGTGCTAAATAATTTCTCCAAGGATGTGACCTCAAGAAGGAAAGAAGAAGGAGCCGACCACCGGCAGGAAGAGGAGCAGTATCGAGGAGGGCAGGAAGGAGACGGCGGGAACAGGGACGTGTACAAGTCCAGGAAACTGACCGGGGCCCATAAGTCACAAGTAGGCCAAAGGCTAAAGTGATTGTTCAGGGACGAGGGCCAGATAGCCGCAGACGATGCATGCTGCATAGTGACATCAAAATTAATTCAACAAAAATAATGTGTGTAGGCTATAGAAAAATGAATATTTTGCTTTTGTTGAGTAAAAATTAAGATGTTTCTGCATTGCTTTCCTATTAAGTTTCTAATGAAAATTAAGTGATTTTAGATGTTAAAACTTACGTAAAAATTGCACTAAAAAAAAAAAAAATAAGTAGCTATTTCTGGCAAAAAACTTATAAGATATAATATTGCTTATGATTCTGAAAAATATAAGTGATTATCTCTGCATTTGGTGATGTTTGTGCATCTAGCGTAAAAATCTGATTTATAGCCTTTTTTTTTAAGTTTATATATATAAAAAAAAACAATTAATCGGGATTTTATTAGGAACGACTTTTTTTTTTTTTACTGCTCATATCATGGAGAGATATATATAGGCCTGGGGTGCCTAGTTTTTTTTCAGGCAGGTCGCTTGGTTTTTTGTTTGAAAATATTTAAATTTAAATTTTGAAAATCGGCCCCCATCGACCCCGCCCCTCGCGCCCCTGTTGAAGTCACTATGAAAATCGGCCTCTGAATCAATCGGCCCCGTTTCTGTTTCCCGTTGAGATTGTGTGCAGTTTGTCTTATTCTCAACCATGGCATGCCTTGTTATATTTTATTATTTTACTTTTCTATTATTTTATCTGTCTTTTGTAGATTTTATTACATACTTTATTGCTGGCCTTTTTATATTATTTACTTACCTAGTTAAACTTCATCATATTTTAGCTGTACTAGACTATACCGTCCCTTGTTTTAGATCAACTTTAGTATTTACTACTATAACTCTTGTATTTGTTAAATTATACTCCATTTTATTTTATATTTTCATTGTTCTCATATTTTAAATGTGATTTTACTTAAGTTTAATACTCTCATGTGCTTGATATCCTCTGAATTTTTATTACTTATACTCTATCTGATTGCTCTAACACCACTCAACTTTCCTTTACAATTGTGGATAAGTTTACAGCATATAGGCTATCTAGCTTTTGTGATATTATCTTAATCTGTACTGTAGTGCCTGGCAAGACACATGTAAAGAATAACCATTGTAATAATGGAAATTAATTTTGTATTCAGTATTCTGTATTCTGTTGTTTACTGGATGTAACCTGCGACAAATTCTGTTTGCTATGACAAAGCATACTATCTTTCGCTCTCTGATACTTCTTTAAATCAGCATTGTTGGTATTTAAATGTAGTTCTTCTTATAATCGTTCTTCCTTATAGCAATGTAATACCTACATATGATGGAAATACATTTCAGGATTAATGGCAGCACGATGAATGAGAAGAGAAGGTTCTTGCCTTAGGCAAGTGTTTACGTTATGACCACGTAGCATCAATACACATTGTGACTAAAAATATACCAAGAAATCTTATTATAAATTAGTTAACGAATGACATTGTCTAGAGTCTAGACTGTAGCCTAACACTTTCTAATAGTAATAGGAAAAGTAGTGAAAAAAGTCGAGCCCTGAAAGTCGCTTCACTCGCTGGAATTTGTCTGTTTAAGTACAGTTATGACTTAGTTTTGTTATGAATGTCGTTTCAGATTTATCCATAATAGTTTAAAAGGCACATATTTATCAATAGAGATATCGTTGTATTAGTTTATATCGGTGCAATGTTACCTTTCAACTCAAAAAAGGCTTTGGTAGGAATACAAAGTGTCGGGACCCAGAAAACGAACAAACAAGAGGAATAGCCATAACAGTACAGAGTAAACATCTGACAGGACAAACACTAACAAGTAGGGTGACATATACAACAGTGTAAACATCTCAAAGGACAAACGATAACAAAAAGGGGAAACAACGAGGGTAAAGGAAAACAGATACCCAGACTCAAGTACAGAAAACAGATACCCAGTAGGCGTGGTCAGAACGTGTGAACAACCATTCAAAAAGACTCTGAACCTGTGACGTCATTCGTGGCGATATGCTATACGCCAATAACTTAAAAGAAAAGTCACTGTGGGAGTGTCTTAAGAGTGAACCACGAATAGCAGAAGTAAAACAATACAACATAATGAGCGAGCCAATGGGTGTGACAGGAAGTATTGGCCACTGGTTATGTAGAAAATTAAGGCGTGTCAAGGATGTAAGTCCGCCTCAAGCAAAGAAAAATGTGACCTAGAAATCAGTGGTATGAGCAGACCGAGCTTGGTTCTCGCCTCAAGCAGACCTGCTACTCACTCAGCTGAGAATGGTTGTTGTGATCTTAAGCGTGAGCAGATATTCGAGAATCTAAGGGAAACCGCCAGTGTCCCTCCTCCCAGGTTTGTTTGTTTTAGGATTGTTACCCAAGGCTGGAGGGGAACACGGGGCTCTACGCCTCACAGGGTGGTGGTGTGCCGCGGCGGGCATGCAGCCATAGAGTGACTTTATAAAGGCCTAACCCGCGTCCCCCAGGTAGGAAGTATAGAGTATGATCTAGAGAAAATGCGAAATACTAAGAAGTGTGAGGTATGGATAAAAAGTCATGAATGAAAAAAAAATGAAGCATATGGACAAAAGTGTGAAGTATTAAGATAAATGTGTGAAGTAAGAGAATCAGAGGAAGAGGACGCCAGGATAGGTACCCCCCTCAGTTAACTACTACAATTTTTTTTTTTTTTTACAGCTAAAGAGACAGCTCAAGGGCGCAAAGAAAAAAAAGAAAAAAAAAAAAAAAGGCCCGCTACTCACTGCTCCCGAACAGAGGTTAAAGGCGTGTTCAAAATCAGAGGTTAATTTCGGGAGGAGAGGTGTCCTGATACCCTCCTCTTGAAAGAGTTCAAGTCGTAGGCAGGAGGAAATATAGATGAAGGAAGATTGTTCCAGAGTTTACCAGCGTGAGGGATGAAAGAGTGAAGATGCTGGTTAACTCTTGCATAAGGGGTTTGGACAGTATAGGGATGAGCATGAGTAGAAAGTCGAGTGCAGCGGGGCCGCGGGAGGGGGGGAGGCATGCAGTTAGCAAGTTCAATTGAGCAGTCAGCGTGGAAATATCGATAGAAGATAGAAAGAGAGGCAACAAATAACATTAAATAAATAAATGAATAATAAGTAAATAAATAAATAAATATGCACACTTGCAGTGGAAAAAACGGAAAATGAGCGAAGAACAAAACAGGGAGTAACCTTTAATATAATAAGATGAAGGCAATAACGAAGAAGGGACTAACCTTTAATATAATAAGATGAAGGCTATAACGAACAAGGGAGTAACCTTTAATATAATAAGATGAAGGCTATAACGAAGAAGGGAGTAACCTTTAATATAATAAAATGAAGGCTATAACGATCAAGGGAGTAACCTTTAATATAATAAGATGAAGGCTATAACGAACAAGGGAGTAACCTTTAATATAATAAGATGAAGGCTATAACGAACAAGGGAGTAACCTTTAATATAATAAGATGAAGGCTATAACGAACAAGGAGTAACCTTTAATATAATAAGATGAAGGCTATAACGATCAAGGGAGTAACCTTTAATATAATAAGATGAAGGCTATAACGATCAAGGGAGTAACCTTTAATATAATAAGATGAAGGCTATAACGAACAAGGGAGTAACCTTTAATATAATAAGATGAAGGCTATAACGAACAAGGGAGTAACCTTTAATATAATAAGATGAAGGCTATAACGATCAAGGGAGTAACCTTTAATATAATAAGATGAAGGCTATAACGAACAAGGGAGTAACCTTTAATATAATAAGATGAAGGCTATAACGATCAAGGGAGTAACCTTTAATATAATAAGATGAAGGCTATAACGATCAAGGGAGTAACCTTTAATATAATAAGATGAAGGCTATAACGACCAAGGGAGTAACCTTTAATATAATAAGATGAAGGCTATAACGAACAAGGGAGTAACCTTTAATATAATAAGATGAAGGCTATAACGAACAAGGGAGTAACCGCCTCACATAAATATAAGGAAAAGAAGGCTATGACGAACAAGAGAGTGACCTTGAAAATAATGAAAAGAAGGCTATAATCAACATAGCTCAAGGGTAACTTTGGTGGCAGATCGCACTACTCATGATAATACATATGCAAAAGTGGCAGCACTCCTAGAAACAGGAGCGTATGTGAGTTTTTAACGGATGAATTTATTAAAGAATTAGGGCTCGCAGTAAATTAATGTGAAGCGAAACCCGTGAATATTGTCTCTGTGCAAAGATACCATATTGAAAATGACGGTAAAAGACAAGTTAATATGGAAGGAAAAAGTAGTTTCCAAGACTTATTGATAACACGCGATGTAGATTTGCCGACTCCTATTGTGTTGAGTACTGATTTGTCGTGTAATACGAGATTATTTTGAAAACATTGCAACTAAATGAGGAACAAAAGAACGAAGCTGAAAACTGATAATAGTGTCGGGAACCAGAAAACGAACAAACAAGAGGAATAGCCATAACAGTACAGAGTAAACATCTGACAGGACAAACACTAACAAGTAGGGTGACAGATATACAACTGTGTAAACATCTCATAGGACAAACACTAACAAGGAGGGAAACAACGAGGATAAAGGAAAACAGATACCCAGACTCAGATACAGAAAACAGATACCCAGTGGGCGTGGTCAGAAAGTGTGAACAACCACTGAAAAAGACTCTGACCCGTGACGTCAGTCGTGGCGATATGTTATGAGCCAATAATTTAACAGAAAAATCACTGAGGGAGTGTCTTAAGACTGACTCACGAATAGCAGGAGAAGTAAAACAATACAACATAATGAGCGAGCAAACGGGTGTAACAGGAAGTATTGGCCATTGGTTATGTAGAAAATTAAGGGCGTGTCAAGGATGTAAGTCCGCCTCAAGCAAAGAAAAATGTGGCCTAGAAATCACTGGTATGAGTAGACCGAGCTTGGTTCTCGCCTCAGCAGACTTTGCTACTCACTCAGCCGAGAATGGCTGTTGTGATCTTAATCGTGAGTAGAAATTCGAGAATCTAAGGGAAACCGACTGTATTGTCCTGGAGATTATAATGTAGATGTGAAGTAGGATTGTGAGTGGGACAGGATTGTGATTATTTGTTTGTGATGTAAAGCAAAGGTAAAACCACTGGGTGTGGTATAATTTGGTGTTTCCGTGACTTGAAGTAGATTATACTATAGGAATGTGTCATTAGGATTTTGTGAAGAGAGTACATAATGATTGTGATGTAAGCAGAGAGATACAAACCACTGCTTGTGGAACGACGAGTGTTATTATTATTGGCAACAACTGAGCACATATTGTAGTATTATGTTTAAGACATGTCGTTTGTCATATTTTGCATCCATTGCTGAATATGCCAGTGTAATGATCGTCTGAGCATAGAATATTGCGTAAGGCAATTACTTTCATTTAATTTTAAGTAAATGTAAATTTTCTTTTTCCCTTGTTTATCCCCGAACACCAGTCTCCAATAACAACTTAAGCCGGATCACGCTACCAGGGATACGAGACGGTGAGATCATTTATGAAGTAATTAATGAGTGATAAAAGAATTGTTTTAATACAAGTTAATGCAAATGAAATAAAATATAAAGATTAAATACAAGAAAAGAAGGGTCCAAAATTAGAAGGGGAAACCATATCATTATGCCAGGAAAAATATGTCTTATATCTAGAGGTGAAGGAACTTACCTAAATGTAGATGGAAATGAAGAATGTCTCACTGAAAATAAGGCCGTACGTTGCCAAGCAGCTGATCCTTTGCAACTGCATGCAGCTGTTGCAGGTTACATAACGCGAGTGACGCAACTACAGGCAACTGAAGCTTTATTTGAGCCTTGTGTTAGTACTCCTCAGGCTAGAGTCTTGTGCTCAGGGATAGTTAAGTTGACCCCTTCACCTGACAATCAAAGATCTTATGTCACTGTGCCGTATTTGAATACTGAAAGTGAAAGTGTAAAGATAGATGATAATACAACGTTAGGATTTGTGAAGCCTGTCATTCATGAGCAATACGCTGATCTGCCACAAGTATCTAGTGTACAGACCGCTGACACAGTTAAGACAGACTTGAAGCCCGCAGAGCTTGAAGCAAGGAAGAAAAGCCTCAATCAAATTGCTGACGCTAAATTCCCAAGTGAAGAGAGAGAGAATCAGGTCTTAAAGTCCTTAATAAATAAATATATAACAATGTTTTCCACAGAGCAAGAACCATTAACAGTAACGCCCTATTTTCTAAGCACCATCAAACAAAACACTAATGAAGTAGTGCACAGGCGTTCATATAACATTCATATCAGTTATCATGACAGAGTAAATGAACAACTTATATCGCTCCAGCAACAGGGTGTGATTCGCCCTTCGCGATCACCCTATAATGCCCCACTTATCCCAGTGCCCCCCCCCCAAAAAAAAAAGATGGAGGACTACGGCTTTGTTTGGACTTCCGGGCACTTCATAAGACACTACGGGACGACTGGTACCCACTCCCTAATATAACTACCATACTCAATCAATTGGGAGATAGTAAGCTCTTTTCATGCCTAGACTTGAAACAGGGTTACTATCAAATCCCCATAGATGAGATCAGCAGAGAGAAGACGGCATTTTCTTCTCCAGCAGGACATTGGAGTTTACTTCCCTCCCCTTTGGCCTTAAAACAGCCCCGTCCTGCTTCAAGAAAAGAATAAACACTGTCCTTACAGGACTATTAGGTAACAAGGTTCAGATGTACCTTGATGACATAATGATAATCCTGGGCGATATATTTTCTAATCATGCAGATAACTTAAAACAAATGCTGGAACTCTTAAAGGAAGCCAAACTGACAATTAAGATGGAGAAGTGTACCTTTTTTAAGGACAAAGTAGATTACCTGGGCCATGTCATCAGCTCAGAGGGAATAAGACCTCAATCTAGCAAGCTGGAGGCCATACAAAACATCCCGGCCCCTCAAACTGTTCATGATTTACAGTCATTTCTTGGATTGACTAATTATTATCGCAAATTTATTGCAAAGATTCACAAATTGTTGCTCCTCTTCTTAAGATTTACAAAGGGAAGAAAGGTACACT
>NC_066533.1:4308995-4356495 GCF_024679095.1 Eriocheir sinensis
TCCATGATTTAGCCAATGACTTCTAATAAATAAATTGGTCTGGTGTTTTATTGGGCTGGTGTGGTCTGTGTTAGGTTTGGGTATTGGTTTGACGACTGCAGTTTTGAGTTTCTTGGGAAATATCCCATAGAGAGGGTGTGGTTGAATAGCCATTAGAGCTTTATTAGTGCCTTTTCTGGTAGATTTTTCAGTACTGATTTGTTGATTTTAGTTTCTCCCGGAGTATCATTTGGAGGTATTTTACTGGGCTTTGTATTTGTGTTTGTGAGATAAGCGTGTCTGTGTGCTGTGTGCCTTGGGGTCTGCCTATATATGATATATTATGTGTGCTGCGTGTTGCTTCATTTATTTGTAGGTATTCTTCGACTTCTCTTTGTTGTTCTGTGTCATATTGAGCGTTTTCCTCGGGAGTAGTTTTGAATATGTTTTCCCAGATTTCCCGTACGTTTCTTCTTTCTCTTCGTCTACTGTTAATTTACGGTTGTTTTTGATGAGATGTTGTTTTACTGGTGTTTTCTTTGCTTCAAGTTTATTGACCTGGTTCCAAAATTTTTGAGGATCGTGATAACTTTTTGTTAGTTTTGTTAGTGACTGTGTGTAGTTTTTGTCTCTGATATTTTTGCTTTCTGTATTTCTGTTGTTAGTGTTTTGTATCGATTATATTGTACTATATTCCAACCTTGTACTTCTTCTTGTAGATGCAATTGTTGGAACTGGTGTTGGAGGTGTCTTAACCCATAAGCGTCGGGCTAGAGGACTATTGTCGTCCTCGCACCGCGCGGGCGGTGCTGATAGATTTTGTAAAATAGGTGTCTTTCATCAATGCCCCGTGTGGCAATTTCAAACGAAAACATAATAATTTATATTGTTTTTTCATCGCCAATCCTTCCTCTCCACGATGAAATAAATTTGAAGTGTCTACGTTGCAGCAAGGCATAGATATGATGTTGGGAATAGGTGCTATTTTTGGCCAAGCCGTGCGCGTCGGATGGCGGGAACTCCCGCCATCCGACGCTTTCCGCCCGAGCGGGAATTCCCGTCACCCGACGCACACGGGTTAAACATGGACTTGATATTTGTTTTTGCGATATGATTTTTCTTTTCATTGGTATATTGTAGGCCATTCCTTTTTCTATTACTTTATGCCATCGTTCCATTTTGTTATCTATTGTTTCCTTGATAATATGATCTTCTATTTCTTTCGTTTCTTTTTCAATTTCCACTTCCTCTTTTAGTTTTTCCCAATTTGCTTTTCTCATACCAAATGTTGGAGGGATTGAGTTAGTGATGGCTTTGCTTGTTAACGTAATGATTATGTAAAGATGGTCTTAAGTGGTAGGTGGCCGAGGGTTTATTATTGCGTTATGTGTGGCTTTGTTACTGGATATTACCATGTCGTATGTTGTAGTACGTGTGTTTTGCGAGAAGGGGTGGTGGTGGTGGTGTTTATTGTATAGTGGTTGAGGTGATGATTTTTGTGTCTTCCTTTCCTCCACTCCTCCGTCCCCTCACTCCTCTAGATATACTTCCTTTCCCTCCTTTCTCTATCCTTCCTCTCCCTCCACTCCTTCTCCTTCCTTTCCCTCCTCTCCTTCTCCTTCCTCTCCCTCCCCTCCTCCTTCCTCTCCCTCCCCTCCTTCTCCTTCCTCTCCCTCCCCTCCTTCTCCTTCCTGTCCCTCCCATCCTCCTTCCTCTCCTTCCTCTCCCTCCCCTCCTTCTCCTTCCTCTCCCTCCTCTCCTTCTCCTTCCTCTCCCTCCCCTCCTCCTTCCTCTCCCTCCTCCCCTTCTCCTTTCTCTCCCTCCCCTCCTTCTCTTTCCTATCCCTCCCCCCCTTCTCCTTTCTCTCCCTCCCCTCCTTCTCCTTCCTCTCCCTCCCATCCTTCTCCTTCCTCTCCCTCCCATCCTTCTCCTTCCTCTCCCTCCCCTCCTTCTCCTTCCTCTCCCTTCCATCCTTCTCCTTCCTCTCCCTCCCATCCTTCTCCTTCCTCTCCCTACTCTCCTTCTCCTTCCTCTCCCTCCCATCCTTCTCCTTCCTCTCCCTCCTCTCCTTCTCCTTCCTCTCCCTCCCATCCTTCTCCTTCCTCTCCCTCCTCTCTTTCTCCTTCCTCTCCCTCCCCTCCTTCTCCTTCCTCTCCCTCCCCTTCTCCTTCCTCTCCCTCCCCTCCTCCTCCTTCCTCTCCCTCCCCTCCTTCTCCTTCCTCTCCCTCCCCTCCTTCTCCTTCCTCTCCCTCCCCTCCTTTTCCTTCCTCTCCCTCCCCTCCTTTTCCTTCCTCTCCCTCCCCTCCTTCTCCTTCCTCTGCCTCCCCTCTTTCTCCTTCATCTCCCTCCCCTCCTTCTCCTTCCTCTCCCTCCCCTCCTTCTCCTTCCTCTCCCTCCCCTCCTTCTCCTTCCTCTCCCTCCCCTCCTCCTCCTTCCTCTCCCTCCGCTCCTCCTCCTACCTCTCCCTCCCATCCTTCTACTTCCTCTCCCTCCCCTACTTCTCCTTCCTCTCCCTCCCCTCCTTCTCCTTCCTCTCCCTCCCCTCCTTCTCCTTCCTCTCCCTCCCCTTCTTTTCCTTTCTCTCCCTCCCCTCTTTCTCCTTCCTCTCCCTCCCCTCCTTCTCCTTCCTCTCCCTCCCCTCCTCCTCCTTCCTCTGCCACCCCTCCTCCTCTCCCTCCCCTCCTTTTCCTTCCTTTCCTCCCCTCCTTCTCCTACCCCTCCGTCCCCTTCTTTTCCTTACTCTCCCTCCCCTCTTTCTCCTTCCTCTCCCTCCCCTCCTTCTCCTTTCTCTCCCTCCCCTCCTTCTCCGTCCTCTACCTCCACTCCTTCTCCTTTCTCTCCCTCCCCTCCTTCTCCTTCCTCTCCCTCCCATCCTTCTCCTTCCTCTCCCTCCCATCCTTCTCCTTCCTCTCCCTCCCCTCCTTCTCCTTCCTCTCCCTTCCATCCTTCTCCTTCCTCTCCCTCCCATCCTTCTCCTTCCTCTCCCTACTCTCCTTCTCCTTCCTCTCCCTACCCTCTTTCTCCTTCCTCTCCCTCCCCCCCTTCTCCTTCCTCTCCCTCCCCTCCTTCTCCTTCCTGTTTCTCCTCTCCTTCTCCTTCCTCTCCCTCCTCTCCTTCTCCTACCTCTCCCTCCCCTCCTTCTCCTTCCTCTCCCTCCCCTTCTCCTTCCTCTCCCTCCCCTCCTTATCCTTCCTCTCCCTCCGCTCCTTCTCCTTCCTCTCCTTCCCCTCCTTCTCCTTCCTCTCCCTCCCCTCCTTCTCCTTCCCCTCACGCCTCTCCTTCTCCTTCCTCTCACTCTTCTTCTCCTTCCTCTCCCTCCCCCTACTTCTCCTTCCTCTCCCTCTTCTCCTTCTCCTTTATCTCCTTCCCCTCCTTCTCCTTCCTCTCCCTCCCCTCCTTCTCCTTCCTCTCCCTCCCCTCCTTCTCCTTCCTCTCACTCCTCTCCTTCTCCTTCCTCTCGTTCCCCTCCTTCGCCTTCCTCTCCCTCCCCTCCTTCTCCTTCCTCTCACTCCTCTCCTTCTCCTTCCTCTCCCTCCCCTCCTTCTCCTTCCCTCCCTCCTCTCGTTCTCTTTCCTCTCCTCCCCTCCTTCCTCTTCCTCCTCTCCTTCTCCTTCCTCTCCCTCCCCTCCTTCTCATTCCTCTCCCTCCCCTCTTTCTCCTTCCTCTCCCTCCCCTCTTTCTACTTCCTCTCACTCCTCTCCTTCTCCTTCCTCTCCCTCCCCTCTTTCTACTTCCTCCCACTCCCCTCCTTCTCCTTCCTCTCCCTCCCCTCCTTCTCCTTCCTCTCCCTCCCCTCCTTCTCCTTCTTCTCACTCCCATCCTTCTCCTTCCGCTACCTCCCCTCCTTAACCTTCCTCTTCTTCCCTTCCATCTCCTTCCTCTCCCTCCCCTCTTTCTCCTTCCTCTCCCTCCCCTCTTTCTCCTATCTCTCCCTCCTCTCTTTATCCTTCCTCTCCCTCCCCTCTTTCTCCTTCCCTCCCTCGCCTCTTTCTCCTTCCTCTAACTCACCTCTTTCTCCTTCCTCTCACTCCCCTCCTTCTCCTTCCTCTCCCTCCTCTACTTCTCCTTCTTCTCCCTCCCCTCCTCCTTCCTCTCCCTCCCCTCCTTCTCCTTCCTCTCCCTCCCCTCCTTCTCCTTCCTCTACTTCCTTCTCCTTCCTCTCCCTCCCCTCCTTCTCATTCCACTTGATAACCTCCTTCTCCTTCCTCTCCATCCTTCTCCTTCTTCTCCCTCACCTCCTTCTCCTTCCTCTCATTCCCTTCCTCCTCCTTCCTCTTCCACCCCCCCCTTCTCCTTCTTTACCCTTCCCTCCTTCTCCTTCCTCTCCCTCCTCTCCTTCTCCTTCCTCTCCCTTCCATCTTTCTCCTTCCTCTCCCTCCTCTCCTTCTCCTTCCTCTCCCTCCCATCCTTCTAATTCCTCTCCCTCACCTCCTTCTCCTTCCTTTCCCTCCTCTCCTTCTCCTTCCTCTCCCTCCCCTCCTCCTTCCTCTCCCTCCCCTCCTTCTTCCTCTCCCTCCTCTCCTTCTCCTTCCTCTCCCTCCCGTCCTTCTCCTTCCTCTCCCTCCCCTCCTCCTTCCTCTCCTTCCTCTCCCTCCCTTCTTTCTCCTTCCTCACCCTCCTCTCCTTCTCCTTCCTCTCCCTCCCCTCCTTGTCCTTCCTCTCCCTCCCCTACTTCTCCTTTCTCTCTCTCCCCTCCTTCTCTTTAATATCCCTCCCCTTCTCCGTCCTCTCCCTACCTTCCTTCTCCTTCCTCTCCCTTCCATCCTTCTCCTTCCTCTCCCTCCCATCCTTCTCCTTCCTCTCCCTCCTCTCCTTCTCCTTCCTCTCCCTCCCATCCTTCTCCTTCCTCTCCCTCCTCTCTTTCTCCTTCCTCTCCCTCCCCTTCTCCTTCCTCTCCCTCCCCTCCTCCTCCTTCCTCTCCCTCCCCTCCTTCTCCTTCCTCTTCCTCCCCTCCTTCTCCTTCCTCTCCCTCCCCTCATTTTCCTTCCTCTCCCTCCCCTGCTTTTCATTTCTCTCCCTTCCCTCCTTTTCCTTCATCTCCCTCCCCTCCTTCTCCTTCCTCTGCCTCCCCTCTTTCTCCTTCATCTCCCTCCCCTCCTTCTCCTTCCTCTCCCTCCCCTCCTTCTCCTTCCTCTCCCTCCCCTCTTTCTCCTTCCTCTCCCTCCCCTCCTCCTCCTTCCTCTCCCTCCGCTCCTCCTCCTACCTCTCCCTCCCATCCTTCTACTTCCTCTCCCTCCCCTCCTTCTCCTTCCTCTCCCTCTCCTCCTTCTCCTTCCTCTCCCTCCCCTCCTTCTCCTTCCTCTCCCTCCCCTTCTTTTCCTTTCTCTCCCTCCCCTCTTTCTCCTTCCTCTCCCTCCCCTCCTTCTCCTTCCTCTCCCTCCCCTCCTCCTCCTTCCTCTGCCACCCCTCCTCCTCCTTCCTCTCCCTCCCCTCCTTCTCCTTCCTTTCCCTCCCCTCCTTCTCCTTCTTCTCCCTCCCCTCCTCCTCCTTCCTCTCCCTCCCGTCCTTCTCCTTCCTCTCCTTCCCCTCCTTTTCCTTCCTCTCCCTCCCCTCCTTCTCCTTCCTCTCCCTCCCCTCCTTCTCCTTCCTCTCCCTTCCGATCCTTCTCCTTCCTCTCCCTCCCCTCCTTCTCCTTCCTCTCCCTCCCCTCCTTCTACTTCCTCTCCCTCCCATCCTTCTCCTTCCTCTCCCTCCCCTCCTCCTCCTTCCTCTCCCTCCCTTCCTTCTTCTTCCTCTCCCTCCTCTCCTTTTACTACCTATCCCTACCCTCCTCCTCCTTCCTCTCCCTCCCCTCTTTCTCCTTCCTCTCACTTCCCTCTTTCTCCTTCCTCTCCCGCAACTCCTTCTCCTTCCTCTCCCTCCCCTCTTTCTCCTTCCTCTCCCCTCCTTCTCCTTCCTCTCCCTCCCCTCCTTCTCCTTCCTCTCCCTCCCCTCCTTCTCCTTCCTGTCCCTCCTCTCCTTCTCCTTCCTCTCCCTCCTCTCCTTCTCCTACCTCTCTCTCCCCTCCTTCTCCTTCCTCTCCCTCCCCTTCTCCTTCCTCTCCCACCCCGCCTTCTCCTTCCTCTCCTACCCCTCCTTCTCCTTCCTCTCCTTCCCCTCCTTCTCCTTCCTCTTCCTCCCCTCCTTCTCCTTCCTCTCACGCCTCTCCTTCTCCTTCCTCTCACTCTTCTCCTTCTCCTTCCTCTCCCTCCCCTACTTCTCCTTCCTCTCCCTCTTTTCCTTCTCCTTTATCTCCTTCCCCTCCTTCTCCTTCCTCTCCCTCCCCTCCTTCTTCATCCTCTCCCTCCACGCCTTCTCCTTCCTCACACTCCTCTCCATCTCCTTCCTCTCGTTCCCCTCCTTCGCCTTCCTCTCCCTCCCCTCCTTCTCATTCCTCTCACTCCTCTCCTTCTCCTTCCTCTCCCTCCCCTCTTTCTCCTTCCTCTCCCTCCTCTCCTTCTCCTTCCTCTCCCTCCCCTCCTTCTCCTTCCTCTCCCTCCCCTTCTTCTCCTTCCTCTCCCTCCCCTCCTTCTCCTTCCTCTCCCTCCCCTCTTTCTCCTTCCTCTCCCTCCCCTATTTCTCCTTCCTCTCCCTCCTCTCCTTCTCCTTCCTCTCCCTCCCCTCTTTCTACTTCCTCCCACTCCCCTCCTTCTCCTTCCTCTCCCTCCCCTCCTTCTCCTTCTTCTCACTCCCATCCTTCTCCTTCCGCTACCTCACCTCCTTAAACTTCCGCTTCTTCCCTTTCTTCTCCTTCCTCTCCCTCCCCTACTTCTCCTTCCTCTCCCTCCCCTCTTTCTCCTATCTCTCACTCCTCTCTTTCTCCTTCCTCTCCCTCCCCTCTTTCTCCTTCCCTCCCTCGCCTCTTTCTCCTTCCTCTCACTCCCCTCTTTCTCCTTCCTCTCACTCCCCTCCTTCTCCTTCCTCTCCCTCCTCTACTTCTCCTTCTTCTCCCTCCCCTCCTCCTTCCTCTCCCTCCCCTCCTTCTCCTTCCTCTCCCTCCCCTCCTTCTCCTTCCTCTACTTCCTTCTCCTTCCTCTCCCTCCCCTCCTTCTCATTCCACTTTATAACCTCCTTCTCCTTCCTCTATTTCCTTCTCCTTCTTCTCCCTCACTTCCTTCTCCTTCCTCTCCCTCCCTTCCTCCTCCTTCCTCTCCAACCCCCCCCTTCTCCTTCTTTACCCTTCCCTCCTTCTCCTTCCTCTCCCTCCTCTCCTTCGGCGGGCGAGGACGGGGCAAAGGCAGCCCTTGATCAACCAACCCGTAGCGTCAGTGCGACTCACAAGAAACTGTGTAACTAACCACGCCTCCGACAAGCTAACTGGTACAACTCGTCACGGCCACATTTCTATCATGTACACAAATGCACGTAGTTTAATACCCAAAAAGGACGAAATTAGGGCGTATATTGCAACAGAGAAACCAGATGTGGTAGCCATCACAGAGACTTGGGCCAACTCTACCCATCTAGAATCCGAAATGTCATTCCCTGGGTACGAAAGCTTCCACAAAGTCAAGCACAAGAAAGGAGGAGGTAGTTTGCTACGTAAAAGTACACTCCCTGCCATAAAAATAGACAAACAGGACGCAGAGAAATACGATTCTGTCTATGTGGAAATAACCGCAAATAACAAGAAACTAACACTTGCAACCGTATACAGGCCTCCGAAACAACAGGCAACCGATGACACTGCCCTCTACGAAGAGATTCACTCTCTAACACAAAGCAAGGAAGCAATTATAATTGGGGACTTTAATTGCCCTAACATTGACTGAAGACTGATGACTGGAGATCAAGAGGGTAACAGGCTTTTAGAAATGGTGGAGGATTCGTTCCTCACTCAAGTTGTAACTCAACCAACAAGAGAAAACAATCTGCTGGATCTGGTATTAGTAAGCGACCCCGACCTCATTCGCGACTGTACAGTTGGTGAGAAACTTAATGGGTGCGATCACCACTTAATCCGTTTTAATATCAACATATGTCACAAACTCGTAGATAATCCATCAGTGATACCAGATTACAAAAAAGGAAATTTCAACTTAGCCCGTGCACTGCTTCCCCCTACGACCTGGGACCAATGTGGCATCACGGATAATACAATCGACAACGCGTGGAACGTCTTCAAAGATAAGCTGTTGCAAGTAGAGAATGCTACAGTGCCTACGAAATCCAGGCGAGTAAATGGGGCCGTAGATCCACCGTGGATGACCAGAGAAATAAAAAAGGGCAGTAAACCTAAAAAAAAAGGAATTATAATTTGATGAAAGAGAATGCTACGGCCCAAGCCAGCACACAGTACCACAACAGCCTCAGAGCTTGTCGCAGCCTTATTCGGAGTAGCAAACGCAACTATGAAAAGCAAATAGCGCGCGAAATCAAAACTAACTCCAAGAAATTCTTCACGTACATAAGATCGAAAAAGAAAGTAAAATCCAATATTGGTCCTCTGACAGACGAGACTGGATCTGTAACTCAGGACAGTAAACAGATGGCCAGAATCCTCAACAGTAACTTCGCATCCGTATTCACAGTCGAGGACATCGAAACCATTCCCGAGAGCCCTGCCCCGCCGAGTGTGATCACGCCGCTGGAAATTGACTCAGTATGCGACCAAGAAGTAAAAAAGTACTTGGACAAACTCGACACGAACAAGTCAACGGGACCCGACAGTTTGTCCCCGCGGTTATTAAAAGAGCTTAAACAACAAATACTTCAACCACTCACTACCATATTCAACCGGTCAGTTCAACTAAACAAGGTCCCGGAAGACTGGATGATGGCGAACGTAACACCGATTTTCAAAAAAGGAGACAAAAGCGTTGCATTAAACTACAGGCCCATAAGTTTGACATCAGTGGCAGGAAAAATACTCGAAAAGATTATTAGAGATAAACTTGTTAAGTTTCTAGAAAACAATAATGTAATCTCCGACACCCAGCATGGCTTCAGAAACAAGCGCTCCTGCCTAACGAATTTATTAGACTTCTTCCAAGGTATATATAAGAACTGGGATGCCCACATCCCCAGTGATGTTATATACCTGGACTTTCAGAAAGCCTTCGACAAGGTACCGCACGAGCGACTCCTTAAGAAACTGCATTCGGCGGGCATCGGAGCCAATCTGATCGTGTGGATAAGAGATTGGCTCACAGACAGAAAACAACGAGTACTACTCAACGGACAGCCTTCCGATTGGCTACCAGTCACTAGTGGAGTGCCTCAAGGATCAGTGCTGGGACCCATCCTCTTTATCATATGTATCAATGACCTAGAATCAGGACTGAAATCCACAATATCGAAATTTGCAGATGACACCAAGGTGGGTGGAGATGCCCTCACAAAGACCGACTGCAAAATCATTCAGAAAGACCTCAATCACATTATCGAATGGTCGTAAAAATGGCAAATGTCTTTTAATGTTGACAAATGCAAAGTCATGCACATTGGGTCCCAAAATAGCAACCACACATACATCATGAATGGAATACCTCTGCAAGCGATGCAGGAGGAAAAGGATCTTGGAGTCACTATCAGCAGTGAACTGAAACACGCGAATCACTGTAAAAAAGCATACAACAAGGCCAACATTATGCTCGGGTTCATAGCGAGGAACTTCGAGTGTAAAACACCACACGTGATGCTATCCTTGTATAATTCCATGGAAAGACCGCACCTCGAGTATGCAGTGCAGTTCTGGTCTCCCAATTACAGAAAGGACATTGCTTTACTGGAAAGGATTCAACGACGCGCCACAAAGATGATTCCAATCTTCAGGGCTCAACCGTACGAGGAACGACTCAAGCGACTCAATCTCTTTATATTGGAGAAAAGACACCTACGAGGGGATATGATTCAAGTCTTCAAGTATCTAAAAAAGTTCAGTAACGTCGATTACTCCAAATTCTTTGAACTGCAAACCAACTCAAGAACTAGAAATAACGGTTTACCCATTCAGTCGAGTCGATGTAACACAGACATTGGAAGGAGTTTCTTTTCAAACCGAGTCATCCGCCACTGGAACAATCTTCCCTCAGAAGTAGTAAATGCGAATACCATCAACTCCTTTATATATAGAATCGACCGTCATTTCGCTGCGTCAGGAGTAAACTGAATAACGAGGGGCTTCCATCTGCTCCTCAATATCGAGGTGCTTTCATCTGCTCACCAAGCCCCATGTGGCGGTCGAGCAGATTAAATCACCCAAGCAAGCGACCTCGTAATGAGCCAGTAGGCTTTCTGTTGCCTGCATTTCCATGGTTCCATGTTTCCATGTTTCCTCTCCCTCCCCTCCTTCTCCTTCTTCTCCCTCCCCTCCTTCTCCTTCCTCTCCCTCCCCTCCTTCTCCTTCCCCTCCCTCCCCTCCTTCTCCATCCTCTCCCTCCCCTCCTTTTCCTTCCTCTCCCTCCCCTCCTTTTCCTTCCTCTCCCTCCCCTCCTTCTCCTTCCTCCCCCTCCCCTCCTTCTCGTTCCTCTCCCTCCTCTCCTTCTCCTTCTTCTCCCTTCCCCCCTTCTCCTTCCTCTCCCTCCCCTCCTTCTCCTTCCTCTCCCTCCCCTCCTTCTCCATCCTCTCCCTCCCGTCCTTCTCCTTCCTCTCCCTCCCCTCCTTCTCTTTCCTCTCCCTCCCCTCCTTCTCCTTCCTCTCCCTCCACTCCTTCTCCTTCCTCTCTCTCCCCTCCCTCTCCTTCCTCTCCCTCCCCTCCTTCTCCTTCCTCTCCCTCCCCTCCTTCTCCTTCCTCTCCCTCACCTTCTCCTTTCTCTTCCTCCCCTCCTTCTCCTTCCTCTCCCTCCCCTCCTTCTCCTTCCTCTCCTTCCCCTCCTTCTCCTTCCTCTCCCTCCCCTCCTTATCCTTCCTCTCACTCCTCTCCTTCTCCTTCCTCTCACTCCTCTCCTTCTCCTTCCTGTCCCTCCCCTCCTTCTCCTTCCTCTCCCTCTTCTCCTTCTCCTTCCTCTCACTCCTCTCCTTCTCCTTCCTCTCCCTCCCTTCCTTCTCCATCCTCTCCCTCCCCTCCTTCTCCTTTTGTCTCCTCCTCTCCTTCTCCTTCCTCTCCCTCCCCTCCTTCTCATTCCTCTCCCTCCCCTCCTTCTCCTTCCTCTCACTCCTCTCCTTCTCCTTCCTCCACTCCTTCTCCTTCCTCTCACTCCTCTCCTTCTCCTTCCTCTCCCTCCCCTCCTTCTCCTTCCTCTCCCTCCCCTCCTTCTCCTTCCTCTCCCTCCCCTCCTTCTCCTTCCTCTCCCTCCCCTCCTCCTTCCTCTCCCTCCCCTCCTTCTCCTTCCTCTCCCTCCCCTCCTCCTTCCTCTCCCTCCCCTCCTTCTCCTTCCTCTCCCTCCCCTCCTTCTCCTTCCTCTCCCTCCACTCCTCCTTCCTCTCCCTCCCCTCCTTCTCCTTCCTCTACCTCCCCTCCTCCTTCCTCTCCCTCCCCTCCTTCTCCTTCCTCTCCCTCCCCTCCTCCTTCCTCTCCCTCCCCTCCTCCTTCCTCTCCCTCCCCTCCTTCTCCTTCCTCTCCCTCCCCTCCTTCTCCTTCCTCTCCCTACACTCCTTCTCCTTACTCTCCCTCCACTCCTTCTACTTCCTCTACATCCACTCCTTCTCCTTCATCTCCCTCCCATTCTTCTCCTTCCTCCCTCCCTCCATCTCCTTACTCTCCTCTCCTTCTCCTTCCTCTCCTTCCCCTCCTTCTCCTTCCTCCCCCTCCCCTCCTTCTCCTTCCTCTCCCTCCCTCCTTCTCCTTCCCCTACTTCTCCTTCCTCTCTCCCCTCCTTCTCCTTCCTCTCACTCCTCTCCTTCTCCTTCCTCTCCCTCCCCTCCTTCTCCTTCCTCTCCCTCCTATTCTCCTTCCTCTCCCTCCCCTCCTTCTCCTTCCTCTCCTCTTCTCCTGCAGTCCTTCCTCTCCCTCCTCCTTCTCCTTCCTCTTCCTCCCCTCCTTCTCCTTCCTCCCTTTCCCCTCCTTCTCCTTCCTCTCCCTCCCCTCCTTCTCCTTCCTCTCCATCCCCTCCTTCTCCTTTCTCTCCCTCCCCTTCTTCTCCTTCCTCTCCCTCCCCTCCTCCTTCCTCTCCCTCCCCTCCTCCTCCTTCCTCTCCCTCCCCTCCTTCTCCTTCCTCTCCCTCCCCTCCTTCTCCTTCCTCTCCCTCCCCTCCTTCTCCTTCCTCTCACACCTCTCCTTCTCCTTCCTCTCCCTTCCCCTCTTTCTCCTTCCTCTCCCTCCTCTCCTTCTCCTTCCTCTCCCTCCCATCCTTCTCCTTCCTCTCCCTCCCCTTCTTCTCCTTCCTCTCCCCTCCTCCTCCTTCCTCTCCTCCCCTCCTTCTCCTTCCTCTCCCTCCCCTCCTTCTCCTTCCTCTCCCTCCCCTCCTTCTCCTTCCTCTCAGCCCTCCTTCTCCTTCCTCTAACTCCTCTCCTTCTCCTTCTTCTCCCTCCCCTCCTTCTCCTTACTCTCACGCCCCTCCGTCTCCTTCCTCTCCCTCCCCCTTCTCCTTCCTCTATCTCCCCTACTTCTTACTTTCTCTCCCCTCCTTCACCTTCCTCTCCCTCCCCTCCTTCTCCTTCCTCTCCCTCCCCTCCTCCTTCCTCTCACTCCTCTCCTTCTCCTTCCTCTCCCTCCCCTCCTCCTTACTCTCACTCCCCTCCTTCTCTTACCTCTCCTTCCATTACTGCACTCTACGGGCATTGGAGCCAATCTGATCGCGTGGATTAGTGATTGGATCACTGACAGAAAACAACGAGTACTACTCAACGGACAGCCTTCCGATTGGCTTCCAGTCACTAGTGGAGTGCCTCAAGGGTCAGTGCCGGGACCCATCCACTTTATCATATATATCAGTGACCTAGAATCAGGATTGAAATCCACAATATCAAAATTTGCAGATGACACCAAGGTGGGTGGAGAAGACTTCATAAAGACCGACTGCGTAATTATTCAGAAAGACCTTAATCACGTTATCGGAAAAAAGGCAAATGTCTTTTAATGTTGACAATGGCAAAGTCATGCACATTGGGTCCCAAAATAGTAACCACACATACATCATGAATGGGAGACCTCTGCAGGCAATGCAGGAGGACACTGATCTTGGAGTCACTATCAGCAGTGACCTGAAACACGCGAATCACTGTAAAAAAGCATACAACAAAGCCAACACTATGCTCGGGCTCACAGCGAGGACCTTCGAGTGTAAATCATCAGACGTGATGCTATCCTTGTATACTTCCATGGTAAGACTGCACCTCGATAATGCAGTACAGTTCTGGTCTCCTAATTACAGAAAGGACATTGCTTTACTGGAAAGGATTCAACGACGCGCCACATAGATGATTCAAACCTTCAGGGCTCACCCGTACGAGGAACGACTCAAACGACTCCATATCTTTACATTGGAGAAAAGACGCCTACGAGGGAATATGATTCAAGTCTTCAAGTATCTGAAAAAAAATCAGTAACGTCGATTACTCCAAATTCTTTGAACTGCAAACCAACACAAGAAATATAAATAACGGCTTACCCATTCAGTCGAGTCGATGTAACACAGATATTGGAAGGAGATTCTTTTCAAACCTAGTCATCCGCCACTGGAACAATCTTCCCTCAGAAGTAGTAAATGCGAATACCATCAACTCCTTCATATATAGAATTGACAGTCATTTCGTTGCGTCGGGAGTAAATTGAATAACGAGGTGCTTTCATCTGCTCCTCAATATCGAGGTGCTTTCATCTGCTCCTCAGGCCCCAAGTGGCGGTCGAGCAGATTAAATCACCAAAGCGGGCAACCTCGTAATGAGCCAATAGGCACTCTGTTGCCTGCATTTCCATGTTTCCATGTTTCCCCCACACAGGATGGACAGCCCTCCACTGGGCTGCAGTAGATGATAGAGCTGAGTGTGTGTCTACCCTCATCCCGGTCACGCCGCCCACCCCCGAGCTGCTGCAGGCCGCCGACGGACACACCCCGGTGCACCTCGCCAGCTTTTATGGCCACGAGGCTGTGCTGAAGGCCCTCGAGGGGGCTGGCTGGCCTCTTTACGCAATGGACGGCGATGGCCTGACACCCCTGCACTGGGCTGTGAGGGCAAGGAGTCTGGACGTGGTCAAGTACCTGCTGGATAAGGACACGGCGCCCAGTACGGGGGCCGATGATGACCTCACGCCGCTGGACTTGGCTAAGAGGAAGGGTAAAGACCTAGCAGCGAGGTGGCTGACAAGGAGGAGCGGCGCGGTGCACAGGGACGCCGCCTACAGCATGCTGCCTGAGGTGGGTTTTGGCACGCTGTTAGCATCTATCTCGCTATCGATTTGTCTGTCTCTACCATCTGTCTGTCAATGTACCGCCTTTTTTCTTCTCTCTCTCTCTCTCTCTCTCTCTCTCTCTCTCTCTCTCTCTCTCTCTCTCTCTCTCTCTCTCTCTCTCTCTCTCTCTCTCTCTCTCTCTCTCTCTCTCTCTCTCTCTCTCTCTCTCTCTCTCTCTCTCTCTCTCTCTCTCTCTCTCTCTCTCTCTCTCTCTCTCTCTCTCTCTCTCTCTCTCTCTCTCTCTCTCTCTCTCTCTCCCCCCCCCCCCCTGCCAGTCTCAATTGGTGGTAAAGTCAGTGTCGCCTGTCGTTGCAGGTCACGTCCAGTGCCGGGGTAAACGCTGCAGCAGGTGACGACACGCTGCGGCCAGAGGACGTGAGGAAACTGCTTGGCTTCAGGGAATGGCTGATAGACAAATGGAACAACTTCAACAGGGGGGTAGGATATATGTCGATGCTTTTTGGTTATTTTTCATTTTAATTATTATCATTATTATTATTATTATTATTATTATTATTATTATTATTATTATTATTATTATTATTATTATTATTATTATTATTATTATTATTATTATTATTATTATTATTATTATTATTATTATTATTATTATTATTATTATTAATATCATTATTGTTATTAACATCATTATTATTATTATTATTATTATTATTATTATTATTATTATTATTATTATTATTATTATTATTATTATTATTATTATTATTATTATTATTATTATTATTATTATTATTATTGTTATTATTATTATTATTATTATTATTATTATTATTATTATTATTATTATTATTATTATTATTATTATTATTATTATTATTATTATTATTATTATTATTATTATTATTGTTATTATTGTAAGGACATCTTCGACAAGTTGAGTGCAGGAGGAGGGAGGAAGCACGGGTGTGTTTGAGATGAGTTCATTCCCGACTAGTTTCGCTTTCGCTTCTTGAGAGGAACTGAGGTGGCTTTTTTTTAGACAGAGAGAAGAGGGGGAAGAATTAGAAGAGGGTGGGTGAGGAAGGTAAAGAGAGAAGTAAAGAAGGAGTAGGAGGGAGAAAAGAAGGCGGGAAGTCCACCTATCTAGGGGATTTTATGACACTTTTAGGCTTACAATCAGTTCATGAAGCTGAAGTTTGGTTGATACATTGTTTGGCACGTAGTCGACGTTATGTTCACAACAAGTTCTTACATGTTTGATTTCGAAGGAGTCACGATTGTGTTTACATTTGTGTTTTTGGGTGTAACGTGTAGTTGTGGTGTTTGCGTATAGCTAGCTAGCCGAGTGTGGATGCAGTGATTCTGAATTTGCTTCTTTGGAGTGGATCAGATTCAGTGGAGTAGCGGTGCAGGCATGGAGTTTATTGCGGCAAGGCTGCTTGGGAAGGCTCTGTTGTACCTGAGTATGTTGTTCGCGTTGTCAGTGAGGGTGTTGAAGTGGTGTATGTTGATCAGGGCAAGTCTTTGCCATATTTTTGTGGCTGTGTTGTGTATACGCATGTTGAGAGGGAGAGTGTTTGTTGCTTTGTGTATTTGCTTTTTGGTCATGGCGTATGGGTGATATTGGTTGGTGGCAAAACGTAAGGCTGTGTTCTGGACCCTCTGGAGTTTAACGAGTTGGGTGTTACTGAATGTGTGTGTGGGTATGGGAGGGTAATCAAGGATGGCAGGATAAGTGTTTTTTCAAGGTGGGTTTTTATGTTTGTGCATGGGCATCAGCTTAAATCTGTATAGTTTTGAAGTACTGGCATACTGGACTCTATTCTGGACATGTTTATAGTAACCATTCGTGGAGATGTGGAGACCAAGGATTTTGCCCGTTTGTTGCGTGTGGTGTGTGTCATTTGCAGTAATCAGTTGTTCATTGGTATAGGGAGCCGAGCTTCATGACAGTGAATTTGTTGGTGTCGGTTTGTATTCGCCATCTCGACTCATAGGAGTTAAGGGAGTCAATCTCCCGGGATGTTGAGAGATGATCCACCTGAATTGACCTCCCTGGATAGCCGACGATTTGAGTGACATCGTCGGCGTATGAGATGATGGTGCCTCTGAGTGGGGGAGGGGTATGTCTGGTGTAGAGTGAATCGCGTCGGGGAGAGCACACTGCCCTGAGGGACACCGCAGCTCAGGTCAAAGCTGTCACCGAGGTAGTTTCCAAGTCTTATTCTCGCCGACCTATCATCTACAAAGTCGCATATGAGCTTCTCGAGAATGATAGGAAGTCCGAGGTGTAAGATTCTTAGGTGCCAGACTTTGTCGAAGGATTTGGTGATGTCTCTCAGGACGAGATGGCACTGTCCCCTGTCAACTTTCTGTTGGGCGCCAGTCTCGGTCACAAGAGCGAGGGCGTGCGTGTTTCCCCTGCCTGGGCGGAACCCAAACTATAAGTCTTTGTCGATGTTGGAATTTTCAAGGATTGTCCTGAGTCGGTGGTTAAGAATTCACTGAAATATCTTCCCCGGCACTTCAAAGGGGGATATTGGACTGTAGTTAGCGGGGTAGTGAGGTTTTTTTACCAACTTTTGGTATTAGCCTCAACGTGGCCTTCTTGAACTTGTCGGGGAAGTAGCCTGCTGAAAGGGCGGCTTTGAGAGTCTTTGTTTAAATATGCAATGGCTTCAAGGAGAGGTGTCTTGAGATGGTTTTATTTATACCACTTTGTCCTGGTCATGTCTTTTAAATGTGTTTGATTATGGAAAGGATGTGTTCGGATGTTATTTCAAAAGTGAGGAAGTAGTTGTCAAAATGTCTGCTGGGGTCTGCATTGACGTGAGGGGAAAGTCTATGGAGGTTATTGGCGAGAAAGTCGCGTACTTCAGTCTCTGTCTCTTCGTCGTCCCAGTCTTCGTCCGCGTCACTGAAAACGTCTTCGCAGTGATTTCTGTGTAGCGTCTCCTTCTCGTTGTTGTCGTACACTTTGTCGCGTGTGGGGGAGAAGAGGTTGTTGGGTTCGTCTTGTCGGTTCCCATGAGTTGTTTTGTCTTACGCCAGAAGGTGGCTGGGTCATGGTATAGTGAGGCTGTCTCCGCAATGACCTCGCCCCAGTGGGCGCGGCTGTCGCTCTGCAAGTGTTGTTGTAGCGTGAGTTGGAGCTGTTTGTGGCGTCTATAGAGAGGATAAGTCCAGCCGTTGGTGTTGGCCTCATGCTGTATGGCTTTGTGTTATGCTATTAGGGTGCGTGTCGTGTGATTCAAGTGAGAGTGTGTTAGAGTTTTGTGGCGTGTTGTTGGAATTTTATTTTTGACTGCGGTCACAACTGTGATGTGATGGATGGGAGTAGAAGAGATGGTAAGGATGACAGGGATGTGGTCGCTCATGGTGATGGGGCCTTGAGTAATGCTGATATTGTGATAAGTGTTGTTGTTTTGAGGATGATATCCGGTGTTGTGGCTGTGTTGTGAGCTATGTATGTGGGGAGGTGTGGGCCTATGTGTGAATGGTTCGTTGGTTAATCAGGTGCTGTGTTTGTCTTCCTTTGGTGTTGGTATGCGTGTAGCCTAGTGTCGGGTGGTTGGCGTTGATATCGGCTATCATGTACACAGGGATCTGTCTCCTGAAGATACGAAGATGATGACCTTGCCCGTGAGAGTGGTGATCTCCACCGCGAGGGCGTCAGAAATGAAGTCATCAAGTAATTTAAAATTTTGATTGTGCTTGATGGCGATCGCAGTGCCGTCTGTGTGAGACCCTCGAGGAGGGCGGGGCGACTCGGCTGTTAGGAACAGGAGCCAATGGGAGTGGCTCTACCCTCGAGGAGGGCGGGGCGACTCGGCTGTGAGGAACAGGAGCCAATGGGTGTGGCTCTACCCTCGAGGAGGGCGGGGCGACTTGGCTGTTAGGAACAGGAGCCAATGGGAGTGGCTCTACCCTCGAGGAGGGCGGGGCGACTCGGCTGTGAGGAACAGGAGCCAATGGGAGTGGCTCTACCCTCGAGGAGGGCGGGGCGACTCGGCTGTGAGGAACAGGAGCCAATGGGAGTGGCTCAGCCCTCGAGGAGGGCGGGGCGACTCGGCTGTGAGGAACAGGAGCCAATGGGAGTGGCTCTACCCTAGAGGAGGGCGGGGCGACTTGGTTGGGCTAGGAGGAACGGGAGCCAATGGGAGTGGCTCAACCCTCGAGGAGGGCGGGGCGACTCGGCTGGGCTGTGAGGAACAGGAGCCAATGGGAGTGGCTCAACCCTCGAGAAGAGCAGGGCGACTCGGCTGGGCTGTGAGGAACGGGAGCCAATGTGGCTCAACCCTCGAGGAGGGCGGGGCGACTCGGCTGGGCTGGGAGGAACGGGGGCCAATGTGGCTCAACCCTCGAGGAGGGCGGGGCGACTTGGCTGGGCTGGGAGGAACGGTACCCAATGGGAGCGGCTCAACCCTCGAGGTGGGCGGGCGACTCGGCCGGCTCCCGCTCCAGGAGACGGCGCGCCTCCTGGAGCGGGAGCCAATCGCTAGCCTGTTTTATTACACTGCAATTATATAGTTCATCTAGGGCAGAGGTCGGCAGCCGGAATTCGAGAAGAGACAATTTCTTCAAACTTGACAAAAAAGCAGTGCTGCTGGAGCTGCAGTGTATATTATGAATCGTAATTATGAAACCTTCATATTTTCCTCCTCCATATGAGTTAGTAATAGTACACCCGTAGACAAGGTCATTAATTACACGATATTATTCTAGTGCTTGCCCATTCTCCCCCCTTTCACCCAAAGCAGGTGCAGGGGTTTTGGTGGGAACACGAAATGCGTCGCAGTCGTGTAGCTTTTGAGTTTGGGGGGATGAAGAATGTCTTCGATGTGGGGAAAACCCTCACATTCGGGGATTTTTTTTATCACGAACGGAAACCACGCGATTTCCCCCATGTTCGCTTCGTTCGCCACCCTCCCCACCCAACCCATGAACCTATGCTGCCTTTAGCCCCCAAAAAACAATCTGCCAAAATTACGGTCATGGGCAAGGTCCTTCATTCAAAGTCACTGCCGCGGGAGTCGTTTTCTTTTTACCGTGTTTTGCTGCTGACTGCTGTTGTTCGTGGTCATGCAAACTCTCGTACCGCACCTCCAAAACTAGACGAAAATGTAACATTGAAAACCAATAAATTAACACTTTGATATATCAGGTTACATAAATTACAAAAAAAGAGCGAGTACACACAGCTTTAATAATGTGCCTGATCTATATACGCTAAACCAATAAAAAATGCACCGTCAAAATTGATCGATGGCGACTCTGGCAATGATATTAGGCTCGTCCAATCAGAAGGCGCTATTTTGAAAGTCACTGTCTTGGACCAATCAGAGCACTGCCTTAGCATGGAGGGAGTCAGTTCAGGTTGGATGTCCGACTGTGCGGGTGTTGTGTTGAGTGGCGGGGCCGTGACGGGAAATATAAGCAAACCTGAAAAAGAGGAGGGAGTCAGTTGAATACTTGGACTGTCACAGACTATCACGGCAGGAACGAAGCCTCAGTAGAGAGGAACAGATTCGTCCCCTATAAAGAGCAGGCTTGAGGTAAGAGAATGTGAGGGAGGGAGGTTGTTAGGTAATGTTTTTTTTTTCTTTTTTTTGTAACAGCAACAGATGGATAAGTTGGCCTATGTACTGCCCGTTGTCTGTGTATGTTATCGTCATTCTCTCTCTCTCTCTCTCTCTCTCTCTCTCTCTCTCTCTCTCTCTCTCTCTCTCTCTCTCTCTCTCTCTCTCTCTCTCTCTCTCTCTCTCTCTCTCTCTCTCTCTCTCTCTCTCTCTCTCTCTCTCTCTCTCTCTCTCTCTCTCTCTCTCTCTCTCTCTCTCTCTCTCTCTCTCTCTCTCTCTCTCTCTCTCTCTCTCTCTCTCTCTCTCTCTCTCTCTCTCTCTCTGTGTGTGTGTGTGTGTGTGTGTGTGTGTGTGTGTGTGCTAACATAAACAAGCAAACAGAAAAATGAATAATGAAAGATTCCTATCTTCGTCGCCAGCTTATTATCCCGTCTTTATACGGGGTCACTGTTTTTGATGAACCGCCTCCACGTTCCTTTATCGCCTGTCATGTTGGAGTTGAGGCCCTTTTCTCTCATGTCTGCCGCTGTGCATCCCTTCCATCTCGTCTTAGGTCTTCCTCTCCTTCTTCTTCCCTGCACTTCCATTTCCAGTATTCTCCTCTCGTCACTTTCTCCATCTCGCCTCAAAACATGCCCGTACCAACTCCATCTTGCCTCTTGCATCTTCTTCGACACCTCCACCACCTTAACTGTTCCTCTGATTCTTGCATTTCTGTTTCTGTCCTTCCTAGTCACGCCACACATGCATCGCAACATCCTCATTTCAGCTTCTTCCATCTTCCCTCATTTATTTTCTTTACGGCTACGGTCTCCGCCCCGTTTGTCATTGCTGGTCGTACCACAGTCTTGTATACCTTTCCTTTCAGTTTCACGGGCCATTTCCTATCACACAGTACTCCGGACACCTCTCTCCAGCTTCTCCAAACAGCCTGGATTCTTCCAGTTATTTCCTTATTTTCATTACCATCTGCTGATAGGATAGACCCCAGGTATTTGAAGGAATCCACCCTATCCAGCATCATACCATCCAACCTAACACTTTGAAATCCATCATGTTCTTGTTCTGTACACATCATGTCTTTTGTCTTTGTTCTACTTATTTTCATTCCTCTGCTCTCCAGTGCCGATCTCCACTCTTCCAGTCTGCACTCCACCCCTTTAAAACCACATCATCTGCATACATCATGTCTCATGGTGTTCCCTCCCTTACATTCATCGTTAGCACATCGAATACATTGTTAAAGAGAAAAAGGCTCAGCGCCGAGCCCTGATGCAGCTCCATCCCAACTTCAAAAGTATCCGTCATACCTGCTCCACACCTTACCCTTGTTTTGGCATGCCTGTACATTTCCTTCACCAATCTTACATATGTTTCCGGCACCTTTCTCTCTCCCAAACATCTCCACGGCTCCTGTCTTGATACCCTGTCGTACGCTTTCTCTAGGTCTATAAATACCAAATGCAGTTCTTTCTGTTTTTCTCTTTACTTTTCCGCCAACTGTCTCCATATGAATATTGGGGTAGTTGTTCCTCTTCCCGGCATGAAACCAGATTCACCTCCGGACACCTCCACCTCCTGCCTCAGCCTCTCCTCCAGCATCGTCTCTAAGATCTTCATTGTGTGCGATAGGTGTTTGATTCCACGGTAGCTCCCACACTCTAGTACATCTCCTTTCTCTTTAAAGATGGGGACCAACACGCTCTCTCTCCAGTCATCCGGCATCTCTTCTTGCTTCTCTATCTTGCTCATAATGTTCCAGCACAAGTCTATTCCCTCTTTTCCCTGGGCCCTCCACGCCTCCACCGGGATCTCATCTGGTCCCGTCGATTTGTTGTTTTTGAAGGAAAATAAATGTGTGTGTGTGAGAGAGAGAGAGAGAGAGAGAGAGAGAGAGAGAGAGAGAGAGAGAGAGAGAGAGAGAGAGAGAGAGAGAGAGAGAGAGAGAGAGAGAGAGAGAGAGAGAGAGAGAGAGAGAGAGAGAGAGAGAGAGAGAGAGAGAGAGAGAGAGAGAGAGAGAGAGAGAGAGAGAGAGAGAGAGAGAGAGAGAGAGAAAATGGATGAAGAGAAAACCGAGAAGGAATTCAAACCAAGTAAATACTAAAGGAAAAGAAGGAAAGAATGATATAAGGTTCGAGGCCAAAAACAGAGGCAGAACAAAGGAGAAAACACGTAAAAGATATGATTGGAAAAACAGTATTTCCATCTCTTTATGGCTGTCTATCTATCCTGTCTGTCCTGTCTGTGTCTATCTCTTATCTCTGTCCTGTCTGTGTCTATATGTTCTGTATTCTGTCTGTCCTGTCTGTGTCTTTATGTTCTGTCTATTCTGTCTGTCTATATGTTCTGTCTATTCTGTCTGTCCTGTCCGTCTGTCTATCCATTCTCTCTATTCTGTCTGTCCGCCTATCTGTTCTGTCTATTATGTCTGTCTGTATCTATTCTGTTTCTTCTGTCTGCCCTGTTTGTCTGTCTATCTGTTCTGTTTATTATGTCAGTTCTGTCTGTCTATCTGTTCTATCTATTCTGTGTGCCGTGTCTGTCTGTCTAGCTGTACTGTATTATGGCTCTTATAGCTGTCTGTCTATCAGTTCTGTCTATTCTGTCTCCTGTCTCTCTGTCTATCTGTTCTGTCTATTCTGCCTGTCCTGTCTCTGTCGCATATTCATGGCGGAACACAACAACTTCAAATAAATAAAATAAATCTGATGTAGTGTGTGTGTGTGTGTGTGTGTGTGTGTGTGTGTGTGTGTGTGTGTGTGTGTGTGTGTGTGTGTGTGTGTGTGTGTGTGTGTGTGTGTGTGTGTGTGTGTGTGTGTGTGTGTGTGTGTGTGTGTGTGTGTGTGTGTAAATTCGGAAAGTTAAGGAAATAGTAAATGGAAACAGTAATAGAGAAAGATTGAAAATGAAACATGGAAGGAGGGAGGTAAAATGTAAGAAGATTTGATACAATAAGTGAAAGGAAGGGAGACAGCCACTGCGAGTAAGGGGGAGAGAGTAATGGTCTGTTCTCTCCCCTGGGATGTGCAGGTGTGTGTGGCAGGGGAGGGATGGGGCGGGGAGAGGTCGAGGTGGTTAAGGGGAAGGGGCTTCATTGAGAGGAAGTGGTTCGAAACCTGGCTGAAATCTCCATCCTAGGAGATTTCAATGTTCACCACCAGCTTTGGCTTTCATCCACTTTCACTGACCATCCTGGTGAACAAGCCTACAACTTTGCTATCCTCAACGACCTAGAGAAGTTGGTCCAGCACCCTACACGTATTCCCGACCGTCTTGGAGATCGGCCCAACATTCTAGACCTCTTCCTTACCTCAAACCCTTCTGCTTATTCTGTCAAACTGTTCTCTCCGTTGGGCTCCTCCGATCACAATCTTATTTCTGCATCCTGTCCTATCGCTCCTGTACACCCTCTGGACCCACCGAGGAGGCGATGCTTCTGGCATTTTGCTTCAGCTCGGTGGGACGACCTGAGGATGTACTTTCCATTCCGTGGAATGATTATTGCTTCCAGGATAGAGACCCCTCTGTGTGTGCTCAGCGCATCACAGAGGTGATTGTCTCTGGAATGGAGGCATACATTCCTCGTTCTTTCTCTAATCCTCACGCTAAAAAGCCTTGGTTTAATCATGCTTGTTCTCGTGCTGTCAATGATAGAGAGGTAGCTCATAAAAGGTACCACAGCCTTCAAACTAATGCTAATTATGAACTTTACATTTCTGCCCGAAATCGTGCCAAATCTTTGCTACGACTAACCAAAAACTCTTTCATTTATAGAAAATGTCAAAACCTTGCTTTCTAACTCTTCCCGTGACTTCTGGCATCTAGCCAAAAACATCTCCTCCAACTTCACTTCTTCATCTTTCCCTCCACTCCTCAGTCCTGACGGCAACACTGCCGTCTCATCTATCTCTAAGGCTGAACTCTTCTCTCAAACTTTTTCTAAAAACTCCACTCAGGACGATTCTGGGCATATTCCTCCTACTCATCCCCCCTCTGACTCCTTTATGCCTGTTATAAAGATTCTTCAAAATGATGTTTTCTATGCCCTCTCTGGCCTCAATCCTCAGAAGGCTTATGGACCTGATGGAGTGCCTCCTATTGTCCTTAAAAACTGTGCCTCCGTGCTGTCACCCTGCCTGGTCAAACTCTTTCGCCTCTGCCTGTCAACATCTATCTTTCCTTCTTGCTGGAAGCATGCCTTCATACAGCCTGTACCTAAGAAGGGTGACCGCTCCAATCCCTCAAACTACCGTCCTATTGCTTTACTTTCTTGTCTATCTAAAGCTTTTGAATCAATCCTTAACCGGAAGATTCAAAAGCACCTTTCCACTTCTGACCTTCTATCTGATCGCCAGTATGGGTTCCGCAAGGGGCGTTCTACTGGTGATCTCCTAGCCTTCTTAACTGACTCTTGGTCATCCTCTTTTACCCGTTTCGGTGAAACTTTTGCTATTGCGCTGGACATATCAAAAGCTTTTGATAGGGTCTGGCACAAATCTTTGCTTTCTAAACCCCCCTCCTACGGTTTCTATCCTTCTCTCCGTACCTTTATCTCCAGTTTCCTTTCTGACCGTTCTATTTCTGCCGTGGTAGACGGTCACTGTTCTTCCCCTAAATCTATTAACAGTGGTGTCCCACAGGGTTCTGTCTTATCTCCCACTATTTTTCTGCTGTTCATTGATGATCTTCTTTCCAAAACGAACTGTCCTATCCATTTCTACGCCGATGATTCCACTCTGCATTATTCAACTTCTTTTAATAGAAGACCCACCCTTCAGGAACTTAACGACTCAAGGCTGGAGGCTGCAGAACGCTTAGCCTCAGACCTTACTATTATTTCCGGTTGGGGCAAGAAGAACCTGGTGTCCTTCAACGCCTCAAAAACACAGTTTCTCCACCTATCCACTCGACACAATCTTCCAAACAACTATCCCCTATTCTTTGACAACACCCAGCTATCACCTTCCTCAACACTAAACATCCTCGGTCTATCCTTAACTCAATATCTCAACTGGAAACTTCATATCTGAGGCCGGCCGTGCAACAGGGACGTAACCCTCGAATTTGCCATTTCCTGTTTTGGCCTGCTCAGTGAAGCGGAAAGGTGTAAAAGTCGCGTGGTGATGTCGGCCAAGGCAAATCCGACCATCTAGGCACCGATATGAAGGTCCAAAATCGAGCAAAATGACTCAGAAAAATGTAGCGAGCCCGAGCGGGAATTCCCGTCACCCGACGCACGCGGGTTAATGTCTTAGTATTGTATTAATACTTACCAGAATGCATAAACAAACATAATTTTATCTTTATTACACACTACTGAACATAACAGGACGCCAGCGTGAGTGGTAGGAGTATTAAAGTGACGGTCAGGAGTAAAATTGATTTTTTTCGCTCGAAAAAAATTCATAACAACGTTAGTTTTACAGCAATCTTCATGAAACTTTCACATAATCCTTATTATGTTAGGTACTCTTAAAATAATAACTTAGAAACACTGTTAGAAAAAAAAGTTTTTCCCTACCGAATAGGGTTACATTATTGCATCATTAATCAACCAAAAATCTTCATATTTACCTACAAAACTTACATAACTAAACAGAACTACCAAAGACCTTTTATTTGATGTATAATACTTACATATTTAGACCAATCTTAGGTGCGTTAGCAGCGTTTAAATTTGAGCGCGTTTTACTCGGAACTATGGTTTCAGGGTTACGTCCCTGTTGCACGGGCGGCCTCATCTCATCTCTTACTAAATCAGCTTCCTCGAGGCTGGGCGTTCTGTACCGTCTCCGCCAGTTCTTCTCCCCTGCACAGTTGCTGTCCATATACAGGGGCCTTGTCCGCCCTCGTATGGAGTATGCATCTCATGTGTGGGGGGGCTCCACTCACACAGCTCTTTTGGACAGAGTGGAGGCTAAGGCTCTTCGTCTCATCAGCTCTCCTCCTCATACTGATAGTCTTCTACCTCTTAAATTCCGCCGCAATGTTGCCTCTCTTTCTATCTTCTATCGATATTTCCACGCTGACTGCTCTTCTGAACTTGCTAACTGCATGCCTCCCCCCCTCCCCGCTGCACTCGACTTTATACTCATGCTCATCCCTATACTGTCCAAACCCCTTATGCAAGAGTTAACCAGCATCTTCACTCTTTCATCCCTCACGCTGGTAAACTCTGGAACAATCTTCCTTCATCTGTATTTCCTCCTGCCTACAACTTGAACTCTTTCAAGAGGAGGGTATCAGGACACCTCTCCTCCCGAAATTAACCTCTGATTTTGGACACTCCTTTAACCTCTGTTCGGGAGCAGTGAGTAGCGGGCCTTTTTTTTTTTTTTTTTTTCTTTGCGCCCTTGAGCTGTCTCCTTAGCTATAAAAAAAAATTATCATCATTATTATTATTATTATTATTATTATTATTATTATTATTATTATTATTATTATTATTATTATTATTATTATTATTATTATTATTATTATTATTATTAATGATATTATTATTATTATTATTAATGTTATCAGTGAGTTGCGGCGTAATAAATGCCGTTCAGGCGCCAGAGGAACACTTGGTGTGAACGGACTATAGCAGTAGTAGCAGTGTCGTGCCGCTGACGTGCCTGGTGGGCGAGCCTCCCATAACTCACTCTGCGAGGGGGGCGCCTCCTTGGCTGACCGGTTAAGGAGTGGGAGCAGAGGAACGGGAAAATTATGGAGTATCAGCAGTCTGAGTATTTACAGTTTGTGAATACGTGAAAATCAACTATTGTCATAGATATTCAAGCTAATTTTTCAGTAACATAATTGAATGTCTACGTTTACAAAAAAATCAGTCCTTCTAAATCCCAAACATGCCGATTTGCATCGCTAATCTAGCACAAAAGCACACGAAAGACAACTTGTATCAGGCAGTATAGTCAGATCATGCTCCAACGACCCGTGGCTTTTTAAATGCCTATACCTCATCTCATTTTGTGTGCATTATAAGACATTGGCTCTACAGGTGCAAATAAAGGTATCTTAATAATTTACTGCATGTAAATAACGATTAATATTTGAAATAACATGAAATGGTAAATAATAACTGATGAATGTGATGCTACTCGGGTATTTCGAATATTACCTGTGTATGTAATATTTACACGTAACAAATTATCAAAATTCCTTGTGTATAGGCACTTGAAAAGCCTGATGTCATTTTGTGTACCTGCAATGAGATGAATCATGTGTAGCCTACCTGAACGGTGATAGATCATTCGAGTATGATCTGACTATTCGGCTTGATACGAGCTTGTCTTTGCATGTGCTTGCAAGGTAGATTATTGATGCGGTTTATTCCAGCGGACTTGATGGCTCTTTGTATACTCAAACATTCAAATGTATTACTGAAAATAATAAGTCGATCTTCACGCAATCACGAACTAACAATGCGCATACACCTAATCTACGTTCGCGATCGTCAGATGAAATGAAACCGAATATTGTAGTAGCAGTAGTAGTAGTAGTAGTAGTAGTAGTAGTAGTAGTAGTAGTAGTAGTAGTAGTAGTAGTAGTAGTAGTAGTAGTAGTAGTAGTAGTAGTAGTAGTAGTAGTAGTAGTAGTAGTAGTAGTAGTAGTAGTAGTAGTAGTAGTAGTAGTAGTAGTAGTAGTAGTAGTAGTAGTAGTAGTAGTAGCAGTAGTAGTAGTAGTAGTAGTAGTAGTAGTAGTAGTAGAACATAAGAACATAAGAACGCAGGAGTCTGCAAGAGGCCGGTAAGCCTGTACGAGGCAGCTCCTTTGACCCTAAGCTCCCGTGTATCTAACCCCACCTAATATCGCTGTCCATGAATTTATCTAGTCTATTTTTGAATGTGACAATTGTATTGGCACTCACCACATGACTGCTAAGCCTATTCCACTCATCCACCACCCTATTAGTAAACCAATTTTTGCCTATGTCCCTGTTGAATCTGAATTTATCCAGTTTAAACCCATTACTTCGTGTCCTACCGGTTCTCTTACCAACAAAACCTTATGAATGTCTCCTTATTAAAGCCCTTCATCCATTTATAAACCTCGATCATGTCTCCACCCTTCGCCTTTCTAGAGAATGCAAGTTTAACTGTTTGAGTCTTTCCTCGTATGGCAAGTTTCTCAACCCCTGAATCATCTTAGTCATCCTCCTCTGCACCGATTCTAACATTTTGATATCCATTCTATAGTAGGGTGACCAGAACTGAACCGCATAGTCAAGATGAGGTCTAACTAATGCTAAATATAGTTTGAGGAAGACTTCGGGGCTTCTGTTGCTTACGCTCCTTGAAATAAATCCCAGTACCCTATTAGCTCGATTTCTAGCTAGAATGAATTGTGCCCTTGGACGGAGATCAGAGCTCACTAAGACCCCTAAATCCCTCTCGCACCCAGACCTACTTATGAGAGGGTCATTTAAGCAATAGTTATGTGAGTGGTTGTTCCTACCTACACTCAGAATACTGCACTTCCCTACATTGAACTCCATCTGCCATTTATCCGCCCAGTCATATAATCTGTTGAGTTCACCTTGGAGAATACTAGCGTCCTGATCCGACTCAATTACTCTACCGATCTTGGTATCATCTGCAAATTTACTAACATCACTACTAATTCCTGTGTCTAAGTCATTGATATAAATAATAAACAAAAGTGGACCTAATACCGAACCTTGTGGGACCCCACTCGTAACACATCCCCAGTCAGATCTTTTACCATTGATTTGCACTCTTTGCTTCCTATTGCTAAGCCACGCCTTGACCCAGTTCAAAACTTTACCCTCTACTCCGTGAGCCTGTAATTTAAGCAACAGTCGTTGGTGAGGAACTTTGTCAAACGCTTTACTAAAATCAAGATAGATTACATCATAATTTTCATCTCTGTCAACGGCCTCAAATACTTTATTGTAGAACGACAAGAGATTGGTGAGGCATGACCTACCTTTTGTGAACCCATGCTGCGAGTCGTGAATTAAGCTATGTTTCTCTAAATGCTCCCGAATGTTCCTGGCTATTATGGACTCCAGCATCTTCCCTATAACCGATGTTAAGCTAATTGGGCGATAGTTTGAAGCAACTGACCTGTCCCCTTTTAAAAATCGGCGTCACATTAGCTACTTTCCATAGGCTCGGCACATAGCCAGTATTAACCGACATCTTAAAGATGTCGGTTAGTGGGTCACTGATTATATCACCTAGCTCCTTTAATACCCTCGGAAATATCCCGTCAGGACCTGGCGACTTGTTCTTCTTAAGCTTATCTATCTCATCCTGAACTACTTGCCTGGTAATGATTATATCCCTCAATTTATCGCCATCCCCGCCCTCGTACACCTGAACTCTTTCCGGTATAGTCGTTCGATCCTCCTGTGTGAATACTGAAAGGAAGTAGTCGTTCAACAATGTGCTCATATTTTCGTAATTTTCTACTAGCTCCCCTGTGTTTGATTTCAGCGGTCCAATTTTCTCCCGTGTTTTTGTTCTATACATCTGAAAGAAGCCCTTAGGATTACTTTTCGCCTCATTTGCTACTTTGATCTCATAGTTCTTTTTTGCTATCCTGGTGTTTTTCTTAACTAATCAAGATAGTTCGACGTACCGGCCCCTGAGATGTGTTTCCCCATCCTTTATTTTCTGATAAATTCCCTTCTTTAACCCAATCTCGTGTTTTAGTCCACGAGTCATCCACTTAGGATCATTGTTTTCTTTTCTAAGTGTTCGCTGTGGTATATGCTGTTCTTGCCCCTCTACTATTACTCTAACTAAATTATTGTAAGACATTTCTACCTGGTTCTCCTGGCTCTCCAATCCGCAGTTCTGGCCCTCATGAATCCCTAAATTATCCCAGTTTACCCCTTCAAGATGTCTTCGAAGCCCCTCGTAGTTTGCTCTTCTAAAATCTGGCACTAACACTGGGTTTGGATCACGGGTTACCGCCCAGTCTAACCTAAAACGAACCGTTCTGTGGTCACTATTTCCTAACTCTCCGCCCACCTCCAACTCACGTAGCAAGTTCCCATTATTGGTTAGGACTAAGTCTAATATGTTATCTCCTCTGGTAGGCTCAGTAACTACCTGCTTAAGGAAATTATCTTGTATAACTTCAAGAAAGTCCTCGGCTTCCAGGTCACCCACTAGATCTTCCCAGTCTATATTCCTATAATTAAAGTCCCCCATTACGCAGACATTTCTACTCATACTCGCCCTGCCAATCTCATGTAGTAATATACTCGTGTCCTGCCTGTTAAGGTTGGGTGGCCTGTATATAACTCCTAGAGTTAGTTTTTCTTTCCTTTGTAAACGTCCACCCAAACTGATTCTGAATCCATGTTAGTTTTGACTGAGTTGTTAACTAAACATTTAAGTGAGTCTTTAACATATAGCGCAACTCCACCTCCCTTTCTGCCCTTCTGTCTTTGTGAAACATCTGATAACCCGTTATTTCAAATTCTGACCTAAAATTTCTATTAGCAAAGTCTATCCATGTCTCAGTGATCGCTATTATGTCAAAATTTTCTGAACAAGCTTCACCCCTTAGTAAGTCTATCTTGTTTCTGAGGCTCCTGCTGTTAGTATAGAAGATTCTTAGCCCGTCCTCTGTTACTCCTCTAGAATTACTTCTAAGCTGCCTGGTTATATTATGAGCTAGATGTCCCCTCCCATTACTCCTCCCATTGCTCCCATTACTCCTCCCCTCGCCTATACTACAAAATCCCTCAGGGTACCAAGTGCTCGCTCAAGGGAGTCTGAGAGAGCCTCAACACCCTTGAACGTCAAGTGTATCCCGTCACGGGCGTAGAGGGCGTCGTTGCCAAAGAAGAGGTCCCAATTGTCGACGAACAGCCACCCATTGCGCTCGCAGTGCTCAGCAAGTCTGCTGTTCACTGCTATCGCCCTGGACAGCCATCCATCGCCAACGCCCTCCTTGGCAGGACGCCACACACTACTGGTGACCCACCAGCGTCAGGTATCCTGCCTAACAATTCTCTAAAACGCCTGAGAAGGTCCTCGCTTGGCACACGAAACGTCGTTTCCGCCACAGCTGAGAAAGACATGGGGGTTCGATCCCTCGCGTGCCAGACACTCCTCAATCCGGTCTGATATCTGGCCAACCACTTGCCCTGGGAAACACACCCTCGTCCTGTTCTTATCCTTGGAGCAAAAATACCTGTCAACATAACGAACCTGACTATCACCAACAACAAGAACCCGACGGTCGGAAGGGGGGCCAGGAGGGGTGGGTGAAGGGGGGAGGGGAGAGCGGGAAGGGAGGGGAGGGACCTGCTGTGAAGAACGAGGAGAAATTGTGGAAGAGGTGGAAGGTGGAAAGGAGGAGGAGGAGGAAGGAAGAAGGAGAAAGGGAGGGTGAGGTGGTGGAGGGAGGAATGGACGAGGAGAGGGAGGAGGAAGAGGGGGAAAGGGAAGGTAAGGGACAGGTGTTGGAGGGAGGGACGAGCGAGGAGGCGGAGGACAAGGAGGAGAAAGAGGGAGAGGAGGAGGAGGAGGGAGAGTGGGCGGGAAGAGGGAGAGGGGGACGGAAGAGGAAGGCGAGGAATTTGAGGCGGAGGAGGAGGAGGGGAGGAGGAGGAGGAGGAGGAAGGAGGAGGTGAATGGGAGTGTGAGGGGGGGGAGGGAGGGACGGACGAGGAGGAGGAGGAAGAGGGGAAGGGAAGGTGAAGGACAGGTGTGGGAGGGAGGGACGAGCGTATAGGCGGAGTACAAGGAGGATGACGACGGAGAGGAGGAGGAGGAGGAGGAGGGAGGGCGGGGAGCGTGGAGCGGGGGGACGGAGGAGGATGGCGAGGAGGTGGAGGAGGAGGAAGAGGAGGAAGAGGAGGAAGAAGAGGAGGAGGGTGGGAAGCAGGAGATCGGAGATGGTCGAGGAGGAGGAGGAGGAGGATGGGAGGGGCTGCTGTGTGGTTGAAGACAATACTAGAGGGAGGAGGACGAGGAAGAAGAGGAAGAGGACGGGGAGGAGGACGAGGAAGACGAGGAAGAGGAAGGGGAGGAGGAGGAGGCGGGGCTTGTTGCTGCTGCACTAACCAATAAGTGTACCTGGGCGGCGAGAGTCGTAACCCTATTCTCTAACTCTATGATCCTCTGATCATCCTTCTGAGTCTTAACGCAGAACCTACAAACGTCCTTGGAAAGAAAGTACTGCTTGGCCATGCGAAGGCCACACCCAGAACAACGCTTGAGGACGTCATGGTGAAGATATGGGCGAGGCAAGACGGAAACAATTAGGCGCGTTAAGACGATAACAAAGTACGCAGCTGCGGTGAGGTCGTCAGGTCAAAATGTGTATCTAGGAAAACAAACCAACAGCTGCGGTGAGGTCGTCAGGTCAAAAATGTGTATCTAGGAAAACAAACCACAGCTGCTGTGAGGTCGCAGTCAGGTCAATTCCCCGGGAAAGGGTGTGTCTGGTAAAAGGCGCGGTTATTTCTACCCACCAAGACAAAACATAGGCCAATATTAATATACTGAGAAATCACTTATGTAAAGAAGATAATAACTGTGTTCACTAGGTTTGCGGAAAGTGGATTATCTAGTGTTTTGTGTGGACTTAGAAATTAACGTAGCTTGGCGCGCCTGATTCACGTAGTCCTATTATCACAGCACAGTAAAGTATCCTAATAATAGAAGGAGAAGAAAACACAAAAGCAATATAAAACCGTGTAGCACTGGGTTGGCGTGAAAGAATGTTGAATTTAGTGTAGATGTGGGAAGCTTAATACACTTGTCCTAGGAGTAACTGTGGATCACTATCTAACTAAGTAAATACTAAATCAGAACACTTAGCGGTCTGTAGTAGAAGGCAGGGTAATCCTCCTGGTTTTGTAGTCCTCCAGCACAGCAGCAGTTACACAGAAGCACAGAACGCCTCACACCGCGAAAGCAGAGGAAAACAGAGGAAAGAGCGAGTTGGCACCACACAGCAGCGGGGCAAAGTCACGTGTGAACCCAAGGAAGGTCACGCGCTGACTGTAGGAAGGTCGCGCGCTGACTGAGGAAGGTCGCGCGCTGTAGTAGTAGTAGTAGTAGTAGTAGTAGTAGTAGTAGTAGTAGTAGTAGTAGTAGTAGCAGTAGTAGTAGTAGTAGTAGTAGTAGTAGTAGTAGTAGTAGCAGTAGTAGTAGTAGTAGTAGTAGTAGTAGTAGTAGTAGTAGTAGTAGTAGTAGTAGTAGTAGTAGTAGTAGTAGTAGTAGTAGTAGTAGTAGTAGTAGTAGTAGTAGTAGTGGTAGTAGTAGTAGTAGTAGTGGCGGTGGTAGTAGTAGTAGTAGTAGTGGTAGTAGTGGTAGTAGTAGTTGTAGTAGTAGTAGTGGTGGTAGTATGATGGTAGTAGTAGTGGTAGTAGTAGTAGTAGTGATAGTAGTGGTAGTAGTGGTGGTAGTAGTAGTGGTAGTAGTGATGAGGGTAGTAATTGGTGGTAGTAGTAGCCAGTAGTAGTAGTAGTAGGAGTGGTAGTATTAGTAGTTTTAGAGTAGTAGTAGTAGTAGTAGTAGTAGTAGTAGTAGTAGTAGTAGCAGTAGTAGTAGTAGTAGTAGTAGTAGTAGTGAGTAGTAGTAGTAGTAGCAGCAGTAAGTAGTAAGTAGTATTAGTAGTATTAGTAGTAGTTCTGCTGCACAACCGCCACCTCCATATCCCCCTCAACCGGTACCACCCCTTCCATTGGCACCTCCAATGTTGCCACTACCAACACCACAACCACCACCCCCTCATCACTCTTCCTCTTCGACTGGACAGGGCGCGGCGGAGGTCGGGGGAAGCTTTGCTTGGAAGGGGCTAGCGGAGGGGGAAGCAGCGAGGTGGGTGGATGACACATACCTTGAAGTTGTTGAGTGGTCTGCAAGAAATCTTTTTGAACCACCCAGATGTGGAGCCACGACATTTATCATCAAAGAAATTGTCACCCTGTTAAACAACTACATCCAGAACACACCACTGGCGCCCCTATCCCTGAAAATTATATTCACTCTCCCCCATCTCTTCCTCCAAAAAGCACACCCAAAGACCAAACAAGCCGAAAATATCGAGGCATTAAGAAGGCGAGTTGCCTTGTGGCAAACTAACGAGTTAGATGCCCTCCCTGGAGAAGCCAGAGCCATACAGGAGAGGCTCCCCGGACCCCAACTAAACAACACCTCCACAGAAGACAGGGCCCGGAAGTTTGCAGACAAAATGGGACAAGGCAACGTTGCGTCTGCAACACGAGCCTTGTCAGAAAATTCCACACGGGGTGTGCTTCCATTAACCAGGGACACGATCAATCAACTCAAGGAGAAACATCCTCCACCGAGTGACCTGAAGGGACTGAGACTGGCAGGATGTCACCAACCACCGAATCCAGTTATATACGAAAGGATAACAGGAGAGATGGTGTGGAAGAAGGCCCTCCAGACTCGTGGCAGCGCGGGGCCCTCAGGACTTGGTGCACGGGGATGGCGAAGCTTGCTGAGCAGCGCCAACTTTGGCAATGCAGCTGGTGACTTGCGCAACACCATTACAGCACTGGCAAGAAAACTCGCCTCCTCCAGCTGACACTATGTGGACGCCCTGACGGCATGCCGCCTCATTCCCCTGGACTAGAGGCCGGGATGCAGGCCTATAGGAGTCGGAGAAGTCCTGCGGCGCATCGTAGGTAAATGCATCATGGCTGTCGTCAAAGAAGATGTGAGAATGGCAGCAGGGAACCTCCAAGTTTGTGCGGGGCAGCAGGCAGGAGGAGAAGCAGCAGTCCATGCCATGCGGGAGATATTCGACCACGTGGAGTGCGAGGCAGTGCTTCTTGTTGACGCCAAAAATGCCTTCAACACAATAAATAGAAAGACTATGATACACAACATTAAAACCAAGTGCCCCAGCTTAGCTATGTATGTCGAAAATACCTATACATACCCGACCGACTTATACATAAATAGCCACAGTGGAAAAGTGAAAGTGTTAAAATCATCTGAGGGAACAACACAAGGTGACCCAATAGCCATGGCTATGTACGCCCTGGGCCTATCAGTCCTCCAAAATTAAATCGCGTTCGCAGAAACACGGGTGAAACAGGTGGCTTATGCGGATGACCTCTCAGGTGCTGGTAAAATCTCAGACTTAAAAGGGTGGTGGGACACTGTGAACACCGCCGGCCCTGAGATAGGATACATCCCTAACGCCACCAAGTCTGTCCTTATTGTCAAACCTGAACATTATGACCATGCCGCAGAAACTTTTAGAGGAAGTGGCGTCATTGTGACAAAAGACGAGCAACGACACTTAGGTGCAGTGATTGGGACAGAGGTATATAAGAAGGAGTACGTGGGAGACAAAGTAGCTGAATGGGTGAAGGAAATAGAAGCATTGTCTGCCATTGCCAAGACTGAGCCACACGCTGCCTATTCAGCGTACACCCACGGCATCCAACATCGGTGGACGTTCCTGATGAGCACCATCCCCGGCATCAGTCCACTCCTCTGACCACTGGAAAATGCCGTCAAGAATGTATTCTTGCCGGCGCCGGTGAAATATCATGCTTTGGGTGAGGAAGAGAGGGATATGCTAGCACTTCCCCCAAGACTGGGTGGGATGGGGATCACCAACCCTGAGAAGCTGGCAGATAAGGAGAACCAAAACTCCATCAGCCTTACCAGGTCACTCATCAACAGGATCATCGCTCAGGAGGCAGAGGGCGAGATAGACCAAACAGAAATAAGAGATAATAAAAGAAAAATCTCAGAAGAAAGGCAACAGGCCCAAAAAGACGAGCTGGACCGTCTTCCACACCACCTGTCCACAGAAATGGGTAGAAAAATACACGCAGCACAGGAGGCAGGCGCCTCTAACTGGCTAACGTCATTACCAATCAGAGCAAAGGGCTTCAGCCTCAACAAAACAAGAATCTGTCGACGCCATTGCTCTGAGATATGGCTGGCCGATTGAGGGACTGCCTGATCTCTGTGCATGTGGATCACCAAATGATGTCACCCACACCATGACATGTAAAAAAGGAGGCTTCGTCTGTATTCGACACGATGAAGTGAGCGATCTGACAGCCAGCATGCTCGGGGAGGTATGCCAAGACGTCACTACCGAGCCGTCACTGCTTCCCCTGGACGGCGAACACCTTCGGTACAGGACGGCCAATACCTCACAGGAGGCACGGGTTGATGTAAGTGCCCGCGGATTCTGGGTGCGCGGACAGCGGGCGTTCATGGACATCCGCATATTCGACCCGATGGCTGCCTGTCACCGTGAGCTGCCCCTGCAAGCCGCCAACCACAGGAACGAGCAGGAGAAGACAAGGGCATACGGTGAAAGAATCCAACATGTGGATCAGGGCAGCTTCACCCCCCTCATCTTCACCACATCCGGCGGGATGGGTCCAGGGCCCAATGCTTCTACGCACGCCTCGCGGAACTAATCTCAGAAAAGAAGCAACAGCCAAGGAGCCACGTTGTCGCCTGGATGAGGTGTCGCCTCTCGTTCTCCCTGCTCAGGTCGGCCATCCTATGTCTCAGGGGCACCAGACACTCTGGCCCAAAAGCCACCACCATCTCCAATATGGACTATGAAGCCACAGTGGTGGAGAGTGACATTAGGGTGGGTCGGGAGTGACTTGAGTAGGGAAGGAAAGGGGGATCTAGACGTAATAGATGATAGGTGATTTAGTGTCAGGTAGTATTAGCGATATGGTTGGATGCCACAGTCATTAGCGAGCAGAGTTGGGGCTAATGACCTCCAAACCATGGAGCCCTCCATGATTATGTGTCGGGAAAATAAACATGGGTGGAGGTATCATTTATGTTGTAGTAAAAAAAAATAGTAGTAGTAGTAGTAGTAGTAGTAGTAGCAGTAGTAGTAGTAGTAGTAGTAGTAGTAGTAGTAGTAGTAGTAGTAGTAGTAGTAGTAGTAGTAGTAGTAGTAGTAGTAGTAGTAGTAGTAGTAGTAGTAGTAGTAGTAGTAGTAGTAGTAGTAGTAGTAGTAGTAGTAGTAGTAGTGCTGGTGGTAGTAGTAGTAGTAGTAGTAGTAGTAGTAGTAGTAGTGCTGGTGGTAGTAGCAGTAGTAGTAGAAGTAGTAGTAGTAGTAGTAGTAGTGCTGGTGGTAGTAGCAGTAGTAGTAGTAGTAGTAGTAGTAGTAGTAGTGCTGTACTCTTTCATATTTCATCTGTCCACTCACAGCGTCAATCTTCATGGGTGTGGCACATTGTGGCTCATGACTGGGTGAAAATTGTCATGTCTGAAATCGTTGGTCATGCGCGATTAACAGCAAAACTCTTTCGTCAGTAATATATATGAATGTTTTTATGTACAAAGAAACCATGACACGTCCTTATGTACATCCCAAACACGCCGATCTGCATCGATAACACACCATACAGGCACACGAAAGACAAGCTTGTGTCAGACAGCGAAGGCAGATCATACGCGAACTAACAACAGGCTTAAAATAATAACCTTTATTTCATTCAAGATACAGAAAAATACACCAGGTTCTTTAAGTGTAAGAAAAATGTTCTTTGATAACTCCTTGCATGTAAATCACGTGGCTAATACTTGACGCAGCAAGAAACATTACTAATGTGAGGCTTGGCTATTTCCATCGTGTGCTGTACGGCATAGTAGCGAGGCACATCGGCATGTTTGGGATTTATATGCCAAGGTGTGATGTTTTTTGTATACGTAAACATTCAAACATATCCTTGCAAATAAGGAATGAATATTTATCATACAGTTTCTTTTCCCTCCATCACGAGCAACAATACGTGCTACGCCCACACTCGCGAGTGGACGGATGGACCGAACCCGACTACAGCAGAAGTGGCAGCAGCAGTGCCACTGGCACTGACATTGTCACTGTTATCCCCGCCACTATTGATGCTGTTACTGCCGCTGATAAAAGGCTCATTACCTTTGTGATTGTTAATGACCAATATTACTATTATTAGATCATTATTATTATTATAAACATTATTATTATTATAAACATTATTATTATTATAAACATTATTATTATTATAAACATTATTATTATTATTATTATTATTATTATTATTATTATTATTATTATTATTATTATTATTATTATTATTATTATTATTATTATTATTATTATTATTATTATTATTATTATTATTATTATTATTATTATTATTATTATTATTATTATTATTATTATTATTATTATTATTATTATTATTATTATTATCATTATCATTATCATTATCATTATTATTATTATTATTATTATTATTATTATCATTATCATTATCATTAATACTTGACGCAACGAGAAACATTACTAATGTGAGGCTTGGCTATTTACAATATTAACTACGTGATTCACTTGCAATAAATAACTGAAACTCCCTTTATTCGCGCCTAGAGGGCCTGATGTCTTTTCATGTACAGTCGACGATGGAGAGTAGCGTCACGGTTTTCAGAATGTTTAGCCTGGTTGCGGTATCTGGCAACTATACCACGGTGACGCATTCACTGGCGATGTTAGTGACGCGTTTCAGTGTGTACCGTGTGTGTGTGACCGTAAAATTATAATATTGTATAATATTATATTATATTATAATATAATGTAGTTAGAAATATACCAGATTGCATGACTTCAATTTAGAAATGCGATAATGAATGTCTTCTACATGATGATGACGATGACGAGGTAAAACATCACGAACAGTCTGAAACACTTTTTCTTATTAAACTTTGAAAATACCGCGTGCAATGCTGCCCTTCACCGGGGCAGACAGTGACTAATGCTCCTTACCATCAATCAGCAAATAGGCTTGAGGGTCTGCTTAACTCGCAGCCTTAATTCCCGTCACTATAAAGCCTCAAATACAATTCAGATCATCAAAAATCTAAAATCATTTATCCGTTAAGATTACGTAATATCTAAGTATAAATACGTGTGTGTGTGTGTGTGTGTGTGTGTGTGTGTGTGTGTGTGTGTGTGTGTGTGTGTGTGTGTGTGTGTGTGTCGCTGACTAGCTGACCCCTTGTCGCTGATAGACATGTCTCCCGTCCCCACCCAGCCTCTCTCTCTCTCTCTCTCTCTCTCTCTCTCTCTCTCTCTCTCTCTCTCTCTCTCTCTCTCTCTCTCTCTCTCTCTCTCTCTCTCTCTCTCTCTCTCTCTCTCTCTCTCTCTCTCTCTCTCTACCATCTTCCAATTGCTGGAATTTTCGTCTTCACACCTTGTTTATGATTTCACATTCACCTCACATTTCCACCTTCACACATATTGGTCATCCCTTCGCCTCACGTCATCTCGGTCCCACGACCACTATAACAATACTTCATTCTCATTTTTACCAACCACCTATACATCTAGCTCCTTCACGATCAGCACACACCTTCACGTCACTTCATGTCATCTTCTCATCTGTTTAGTTTCAGTGTCACCATCTAGGTTTACTTTTTCACCATCATGTATCCATTTATTTTACCTGCACCTCGTTCATCCGCGTTCAATGATCACCTTCACGTCACTTCATCCTCCCGTATCGTCACGTTATTTTCACGGTCACAATGGTTAAGTCACGTTCTCTCTCCTTTCCCATTTTCCCCCTTCAAGTCACTTCATCTTCCCTTGTAGTCACGTTATTTTCAGTCACAATGGTTTAGTCACGTTCTCTCTCCTTTCCCATCTTCCCCCCACAAGTCACTTCATCTTCCCTTGTAGTCACGTTATTTTCAGTCGCAATGGTTAAGTCACGTTCTCTCTCCTTTCCCATCTTCCCCCCACAAGTCACTTCATCTTCCCTTGTAGTCACGTTATTTTCAGTCACAATGGTTTAGTCACGTTCTCTCTCCTTTCCCATCTTCCCCCCTCAAGTCACTTCATCTTCCCTTGTAGTCACGTTATTTTCAGTCACAATGGTTTAGTCACGTTCTCTCTCCTTTCCCATCTTCCCCCCTGGTCAGCCCCTTCGTCAATGCTTTACCTTCCACCGTCTCATCCCCGCCATGCTAGTCACGCGCTCCCATTCATTAATTCACGTCCATGTTTTGAGGGCTTCATCAACTTTCCACTCGCTTTCATCGTTTGTCTGCCGAGTCATCATCACCAAAGCCGCGCGTGGAGCTCATTTTTACCGCGCCAAATAGCGGTAATAAGCTCTGTATTTATCTCCTGAAAAGTCATACCTCCAGGCTATCAACGGGAAATAACGCGATATAGTGACCCCGTAAAAAAGTCAAATATCCAAAACATTAGCCGGAAACAACACGTTATAGCGAGACCACGAATAGAATAGGCGGATAAAGAGAGAACAATGAGCGCTGTGAGTGTGTGTGTGTATATGTGTGTATGTGTGTGTGTGTGTGTGTGTGTGTGTGTGTGTGTGTAAAATGCTTAAGGGTACAAAAATGTGTTTAATGAATAATACGCTGCAATATTAAGCTTCAGTGGGAATATATTTGTTATACAAAGCAAAATTCAGTTTATGAAAGATATACAGACACACACACAGAAAAACAGACAGCCAGACAGTCAGACAGACAAACAGACACGGACAGATAGACAGACACAGACAGACAGACAGAGAAAGACAGACAGATAGACGGAGTGAGAGAATTCAATATAGAATTATGCAGTAACTCTTGATGAAATTAAGGACACTTGAAACGATATTAAGTGGCGCGCCTGAATTCTGCGCCGAGTTACGCAATCTTTAATCTCCCGAGTCAGTCCAACGTCAAGCGAGTCAGTTTCAGGCAAATATGAGTCACATGAAGGGAAGAACATAAGACCATTAGAACCTAAGAAGGCTGCAAGAGGCCGGTACTATACCAGGCAACTCCTGTAAATCTAACCCCATCTTACCTCACTATCCATGAATTTATCCAACCTCCTCTTGAATGTATCAATAGCATTGGTGCTCACAACGTAACTACCAAGTATGTCCCACTCATCCACCACTCTGTTGGTGAATCGGTTCTTACCTGCCTTTGTTGAATCAGATTTTTCTAACTTAAATCCATTGCTACGTGTACTACCCGGCTTTCTTACCACCAAAAACCTATCAATATCACCGTTATTAAAGTCTTTCATCCATTTACAAACTTTGATTAAGTCTCCTCGTACGTTTCGACATTCCATGAAATGAAAATACAAATGTTTGAGGCTATCTTCATGAGGCAAATTTCGCAACCCGTGAATCATTTTTTCATCCTCCTCTACACATAATCGAGATGCGGTCTAACTAATGCTAAATATAGTTTGATGATAACCAGCGCTTTTATTATACGCCTAGAAAAAAAAAACAGGCGTAAGTAACAGAAGCGCTGAAGTTTTAGAAGCCACATAAGAAAAACTAGAGATCACATGAGTCAGTTTCGCCCCACGTGAATCAGTTGATATCTCGTGAGTCAAACAGATGTCTCGTGACTCAACTGTCATTCATCTGAGCTCATGAGGAGAAACTTACGGTACGTATAGTTAAGGGTGAGTCAGTAACAGGTTACGTGATGTTTAGATGAGTCACGAGAATCCAGATGAGTCAACACAGAGACACGTGAAGGGAAAATGAGTCAGGTGTGCCCGGAAAATGAATCAAGTGAAAGGAAAACGAATCGCATAAGGAGAAAATTAGCCGCGAGGGAAAAATAAAGGAAGAACGAGTCACAAAATAAGAAAATAAATCTCGGATAAAAAATAAGTCACACAAAGGGAGATGAGTCACGTGAGGGAAAAATATGCTACGTGAAGAGAAAATTAGCAATGTGAGTAAACCCTGAATCTTATAGGGGAGGGGGGTGCTGAGTCAAGTGAGTCGCGTGCCGAGCCCTCAGCTCCACCTCACTTAACTTGCACCACACTGCCCACCGCAAACACATGACCGTGTTATAGTAGGACATCAATTGTATGCCTAATTCGTGGTGATACTAAATGATATATATATATATATATATATATATATATATATATATATATATATATATATATATATTATATATATTATATTATATATATATATATATATATATATATATATATATATATATATATAATATAATATATATAATATATATATATATATATATATATATATATATATTATATTATATATATATATATATATATATATATATATATATATATATATATATATATATATATATATATATATATATATATATATATATATATATATATATATATATATATATATATATATATATATATATATATATATATATATATATATATATAATCATGGACTTCTAGAATAGATGGAAACTCCCAAAATGGGAAAATTATTGGGAGGCTGATGCGCTTTTTGATGTTGTGATAAAACCGTAAGAGATAATTTCAAAATTCCTTTTGGATATTGGGGAGCAACTATTTCTGCTGACAGCTGGACCAAAGAAATGTTGAAATCGCATAAGAGGAGTCCACACGGGCTCTTGGCTCAAAAACTCCATTTCCAAAAATCGTCTTTTATTCCTGAGCTCAAAATAATCAAAAGTATATGATGTTGGTGTCTAATTATATGTTTTTGGGTCAACAAGTTCAATAAAATTGGTTTCAAACGTCTCAAACTTCAAATATATATATAAAATACCAAAATTCAATATTTATTTGAAAGTCGCTGCATATTTATTGTATTTAATGTTTATGGAGCCAACAAACGGAATAGAACACATTTCAGAGGTGAAAAGTTCACCTTCTTGTCCAAATACATAAAAATCCAAATATCCGTTAATGTTATTCATATTATGGTTCAAAATTAGTAAGAAAGCAACATCTTGGCATTTATTTTCATAATTCGGAGGTTGACAAATTCAATATATACAATCCTATCTACTATAAATATCAAATTTTGAGTACAAACACAGCAAAATTCAGTCTAATCCAGTCTAATAAGCAAAATTCAGTCTAAATAGTTTAAGCAAATGTAACATCAACATTTCCCTTGTGTGTCAGCTTTAGATTGGAACAGTTCTGCGTCCACTTATCCGCCCTTGCTTTATACACTTTGGGTCAGCATGTTTTAATTTGTCATTGATGTCTTTTGCAAATGCTTTGATAAAGCAATTGTTGAATCTTCTAAGCTTACTATCTATATTCTGAATATCTAAAGCTGGGAACTCATAAATCACTTTATATGCATCTAGGAAGACTTGAGGGCAACATTTTTCTCTCTTGTTTTGAAAAAGGCATACAAATACTGGGAGAGATCAAATAATTCACCAGGGGGATGTCCAAGAGCACCGCGAGACACCCTATCTAGAAATTCTGAATTGGCATTAGTGATAACAGGAGTAGAGTCTAAGCAGCATCCCTCTTTGAAAGCAACATAGCCAGATATGTAGTACAGAGCAGACTTTTCTATTTCTGTAAGTGTTGTTGATATTTGAAAACATGAATCAATAATTTCCTGATCATCTTCACTGTGCGCCACGCCCTTGCAACACTCGCTGATCCCTGAGCTTTGAAGTTTGTCTGAAAGTTCTAGTTGATTGAAGAGCTTGATTCTCTGTAGCTTCAATCCATTATACACTTGATACGTGGAGATGTGGAAATTTCCCCCACTGGTCTGGCGGTAGACTCCAAATTCACCCTCCAATCGATCACTTTGTATTTTTCCACTGAGAACATATTTGAAGCCAACATCTATTAGGCATTTGATAAGGGAAACTAATCCAGTCATAGTTTGATGGAGCGCATTACTGGTTTCACTGGTAAGCCCATGTTTCCGAACGCCTTTGATGGAACTGTCCATTAGTTTGAATGAGACTGCAACCTTTTCTATATATTCAAGTCTGTTGTCACCTTTGTCACTGTAGGGTTTTCTGTCAGGATCGTTTGTTCTATATTTACAATTAAAATTATTATTTCACGAATCATTAATAAGGACTTCTAGATTAGACTGAATTTTGCTGTGTTTGTACTCAAAATTTGATATTTATAGTAGATAGGGATTGTATATATTGAATTTGTCAACCTCCGAATTATGAAAATAAATGCCAAGATGTTGCTTTCTTACTAATTTTGAACCATAATATGAATAACATTAACGGATATTTGGATTTTTTATGTATTTGGACAAGAAGGTGAACTTTTTCACCTCTGAAATGTGTTCTATTCCGTTTGTTGGCTCCATAAACATTAAATACAATAAATATGCAGCGACTTTCAAATAAATATTGAATTTTGGTATTTTTATATATATATTTGAAGTTTGAGACGTTTGAAACCAATTTTATTGAACTTGTTGACCCAAAAAACATATAATTAGACACCAACATCATATACTTTTGATTATTTTGAGCTCAGGAATAAAAAGACCGATTTTTGGAAAATGGAGTTTTTTGGGGGCCAAGAGCCCGTGTGGACTCCTCTTATGCGATTTCAACATTTCTTTGGTCCAGCTGTCAGCAGAAATAGTTGCTCCCCAATATCCAAAAGGAATTTTGAAATTATCTCTTACGGTTTTATCACAACATCAAAAAAAGCGCATCAGCCCCCAATAAATTTTCCCATTTTTGGGAGTTTCCTGTCCATCTATTCTAGAAGTCCATGATATAATAAACATAGTACAATGTTAAGTATAGGAGCAGGGGAATGCCAGGTTTCTGTCGTCTGACTTGCTTGAGAAAAGGAAAAACTACTTTGCCAGTGGCCTCCCTGCATCCAGTCGCCTTGTCTGCACAACCAAATAATCGTGCAGGACAGAGTTCCTCCTAATAAGGTAGCACATGACGACGAGATTGACGAACATCAGAAACATTGGTACAAAAAATCCAGGGTACAAGTAGGGGAGATGCAAATATTCAGGCAGCGTTTCCTCCAGGGTTTCCGCAAACTCTGTTTTGTTTGCGAAAGACAATGAATTAAGGGAATTAGTCACATAAGAGATGCTGGAGAAGTGAATGTTATCGAGAGACCGTAGAGGAAACACTCGATGGGAAATTTTGGCTGTGAAAACCAGACGGATCCGGGACGGGTACGTTGTTATGTTAGTGGAGCGGATATAGCATACTTCCGCTATGGCATAGTGACCAGTAACCCGTTGATAAGTGGTACCCTCCGGGCAGATGACTGATACATAGAAGGACTGAGGGAAATAGAAATAATGCAGACCCTGAAAGTTCTTATGGTAAACAGGTGTTGGTGGTAGCTGCTTGTAGGGCCACAGGGAAAGAGCGTCAGACGCGTTCACCCGGGTGAGGGCGATCTCGCATACCCCTCCCCGAACTGGTAGGAAGGCAAAGAGAGACGCAGAGCAATAGAATCGCCTGAAGACCGTCTCCTTGCAATATTGCAAGAGTGAGTACCTACCCGTTGAATACAGAGCGAAATCATTCGCGATTAGAACAAGAGATTAGAACAGTAGAACATTAGAACAGTGTTATAGTAGGATATCAATGTATTATTATTATTATTATTTAGTATCACCATGAATTAGGCATACAATTGTCAAAGGAAAAAACCCACGACATATAGATCACGCCAACTTATAGGAATGTCGTCCGTCAGTGTTTACCGTCTCAGTTTGTATACAAAGCATTTCATCAAGCTTGATAAAATGCTTTGTATACAAACTGAGACGATACACACTGACGGACGACATGATATCCTAGCGATGTGTGTGTGTGTGTGTGTGTGTGTGTGTGTGTGTGCGTGTGTGTGTGTGTGTGTGTTCGTCTTTGTTTGTTTGAGGTTGTGTGTGCGTGTTTGTTTGTTTGTGAGTGTGTGTGTGTGTGTGTGTGTCAGGTTTTTGAAAAGTAAACACTAACCGTAGCACTAAAAAGAAAAAAAAAATACCAGGGAAACAATATCCCAAGGAGTTTTAACGTATATTTCCGCAATAAATAGTGAGGGAAAAGCAACTGTATTACGTGATATTGAAAGTAAAAGTAATTGAACTTTCAACACTGGCCTCAGCAGTAAAGGAAAAGAACGTCAGCGAAAGACTGGAGATCCTTAGTGAGTGTCAAGTAGTGCTACAGCTTTTATAAGCATAATATAGCAGATGAGGAGCAGTTTAACGCCACATTAATCAGGGTGTAAACAGTGACCGCAGCATGAAAAACAAACGGGATGGAAGACGAACTCTCCAACATGACAGTCAAGTGGGAACGTTTAACTCCGCACCAAATGGCAAGTGAGAAGCGGCGTCAGAGCGCAGCGTGGTGTCACAGTGATAAAGTGTAAAGTGACTGAGTGTGAACCGCAGCGAGGCAGGATAAAAGCACCAAGGAAAAACTATCCCTCAAAGTGATGGTAAAGTCTGAACGTTTATCTCTGCACAAAATATTGGGTGAAAAGCGGCTGTTAGCGAGATATCACACAAAACAAACATTCCGTCACCGCAAGACAAAGCTGGCCGGATGCAGTCCCCTAAACATGACATTGAGGCCTAAACATTTACCTCATCGTAAAAGCAAGTGAAATGCAGCTGTTTCGCGTGATATTAGAGTGTATACATTCTCCTCATAGCGAGCGAGAGGCAGCCGTTTGACGAGAAAGAAGTGTAGGCATCCACATTAAAGCGTGACAATATTCCTGGTTGACGCCATTTACGAGGCTCTCCCAACTGTTCCTGATAATCGCACCTTTCATTGTTTCTCATATTCTCTGTATGTCCGCCTGACAGCAACAAAATAAAATAAAAGAGTAACGAGCCACATATTTTCACGAGCACACCTGAAACAAGAGGCAGGAGTAGCATCACAGTATCAACAAGACAAACAAAACAAAACAAAAATTCCTACGGGAGGCTCGAATACCACCAGGTCCACCACCACCAGGTCCACCACCACCCCGTCAATAGAGAGAATCAACAAACGGATAGAGCCGCGTGCCGCCTCTGTATACCCTGCGTTCCCCCGTGCGAGGGACTATAAGCTAAGACCCATCGCTCTATTGTTTACTGGAGCAGATGACGCGAAAGATGGCTCACAGGAGCGCAACACACCTGGTAAGACTCACTGAGAAACGGCCGCAGGCGCACTATTGTTCCCTTTACCAGCGGTGAAAAGAAAACATCACGAACATTTATTCAGCTTTTGGATCGGAACACTAAATTGCAGAGACATGCTCACATCCCCTGCTAACGTCTTAGAGAGAGAGAGAGAGTGTGTGTGTGTGTGTGTGTGTGTTGTGTGAGGGGTGAAGGGGGAAGGGAGAGACAGAGATAATATTATTCACGTACTTTTTTTTTTATAATGCAAAGTGTATGTTCGTGCGTGGGAGAGTTGATAGCAAGACAGGCGTGAGAATAAGAAAAAGTAGCAACACGAAAAAAAAGATACGTGTGTGAGTGGAGAGTGGGAGAGGAGGAGCGACTGGTATTCAGGGAGAAGGGACAAAGGCAGAGTCGTATTACATATTCTTCACAGGTCCACGACACACACACTCACACACACACACACACACACACACACACACACACACACACACACACACACGGCCTCCATCCATCTCTTAGCATCTTTATCTGTCTTTTGTTGGTTTTCTGAAGAGGCTGTTGACGGAAAAGGACATTGACAACTTGTAGAAAACTGACATTCAAGGTCCAATACGGTTCCAGCGCCTTAGAAAATACCCTCACATATGAAGGCACTGCGACATCGGGTTACAGCTTTGGTTGCAGGTATAGCTTTGTTGTGTCAGGATGCTCCACACTCTAAAGTCCCGACAGACCTTTCACGACCCATTTGTTCCCCCGAGACCCGACTTGAGCCCCGCCCAATTACACGAAGTCCCACCACCTCTTTTA
>NC_066533.1:4358995-4363995 GCF_024679095.1 Eriocheir sinensis
GTTTTGACCTCCCCCCTTTTACCCCCCCACCCTACTCTGTTACTGTTTAGGGAATCCATCATTTTTAAACCAACGCTTGAAAGAACCTCTTCAGGTAAAGTAGTAACAACACAGTAACGGGCAGAGTGCAGTGTGTCCGTGGTGCCATGGAAAAGCACCGACGACTATAAGAGTTGCAAACACTCCTGTTTCACACCGTCTACCAACTCTTCCTTCACGCAGATGTCCTTGGTTACTCCAGCCCGTTCCCTGGTGCTGGCGAAAGGGCTACCCAGTCTCTTTTCTCCGTCGGAGGCGGTGAATGAGTGGTCAGCGTACGAGCGCGGTGTCCTGGAGGACCCGAGTTGAAATACCACCAGCTGCTACATGCTGACAACTTTTAGTCATTGCCGGGAGTTTAGCAGAACTCTCTTAACCCGGTGGCAGCGGGGATCATGTTTCTTAATGGTCCCTCCAAGCGAGAAAAATGAGAAAAAATCACCCCTCACACAAACCATTACACAATATATATCAAAGCATTTGTGATCAGATTATGTATCATATATTTTGGGGGGTTTATATCACGGCACAAATTTGGCCCGTCGCTGCTACACGATAAAGCCACAAATTTGGACCGTCGCTGCTATACGATAAAGCCACAAATTTGGCCCGTCGCTGCTACACGATAAAGCCACAAATTTGGACCGTCGCTGCTATACGATAAAGCCACAAATTTGGACCGTCGCTGCTACCGGGTTAAGAGGATCAAGTGGAGCTCAAGAAAATCTACCGGCACTATTGTCCGTAAAAAAAAAAAAAACATCACTTAGGAAGGCACAATGCACACCACGCCTAACGGGAAGCATACGCCAGGGGGCGCGTTGCTTCACTCACCCGCCACATTCTCACTCGGGGGTCCCTCCGAGCATTTACCCTTCCCACACTAAGCCATTCTTAGCTGGAGATCGATCAACTTGACCCATCCATGAGGTGTGAGGGGGGCCCTTTGGTCTCCACTCAGGGTTGTCTCGTTCATAGCAACCTTAAAAGCAATATCGATGTCCGGGAAGCGTGCCATGTGCCAACCCAGAGTTGATGTTCCCGTACTAAGTTACAGACCTTGATTCAATTACATCGCCTTGATTCAATTACATCACGAAATAGATGGTTAGACACGAGGTCATTCCAGCGATACCCCGTGTTCCTGCAAAGGCACTTGGTACCAAAGCCATCGGCACGCCTCTTTAAGTTACTGTTCAGTGTCCATGTCTCACAGCCATAGAATAAGACAGGGAGCACAAGTGATTTAAAAGATTCAAATCTTTGCCCACTAGCTAAGATATTGACAACGCCATATACTCGTGTTGAACGAGTCCATAACACAGTGGGCCAGGCCAATTCGTCGAGTGGTAAGACCCACCATTGTTATACATTACGCTGATAAGGTATGTGGAACTTTTGGTGACTTCGATGTCCTTGCCACACGCATGAACTGACTGTATATGTATATGCGTGTGTATGTATTTTTCATAACAGCCTGATCACGTGCTGGACTCATGGTCATCAGCCAATAACTTCCCCACACATATACTCTTATGTTTCTGCTCGCCGGCCCTAACTTCGCACTTTACCACTAAGTCCGTAACTTGAGTGAGCTTGGACACCGTTCCACATACACTCCGTTATCAAGTGTCACCGAACATGCGGAATGCGCTGGAGAGAACCTAGAGATTAGCGACTCGACGACAGCTGAAAAACTATGTCCTGCCTTGGCGCCATCAAACTGCCTCCCACCCCGCCTCCACCCCATGTCTCACCAACCCCACCATTTCACAAATCTCTTCGTTCGATCCACTAGCTCCCAACTTATTTTGCATCTGATTTTCATTTTCTTTTCAGTAAACGATGATCTGAAATTTGTAATCAGAAAATGTTCAGCCTAAATGCTGCCAAAACCAAATAAACCGGTTATAAGCCTATATTTATTACACACACAAACACACATACACAAACGCACGCACACACGCACGAACACACGCATCCATCCACCACCCACCCACCCACACACACACACACTAACAAGCAAATAGAAAATGAGCAGATATGTACAAGAATACGTATACACATTATTTTTTACAAAAAGAAGATAGCTCAAGGGTGCAGAAAATATACAAAAAAAAATCCTGCAATATATATACACATATACATATACATATACATCTCTCTCTCTCTCTCTCTCTCTCTCTATATATATATATATATATATATATATATATATATATATATATATATATATATATATATATATATATATATATATATATATATATATATATATATATATATATATATATATATATATATATATATATATATATATATATATATATATATATATATATATATATATATATATATATATATATATATATCAGTAAACCCCGCTCAAATCGGACCCGAATAAGCCGGATATCGGTTAAGTCGGACACTTTCAGGATTTTTTTATTTATTTATTTATTTTGTTTTACGTTCTCTCCCGAGTGCACAGGTAGGTATTTCTTGCCCTTTGATTGAGTAATTTTACGCCTCTCGGCTTATATACTGGGTAAAATACCTCTGATAGCTCTTAAGGCGGACACACACTATACGATGCGGCCTGTCCGGCTGCGGAAAGTTGGCAGGAGCATCGTTGGCCGGATGAAGCATTCACACTATGAGGCGGCCTCACGGAATACCGAGCGGCCGTCGTCACTCTGAGCTAGGTACCGGAAGTATCGTACCGAAAACTCAGGTACCGTTAGTACCAGTATCGGTACTGGTACCCAAATTTTTTATTTTTTTTTTATTTTTATCTTTATGCCGTCTGATGAAATTCCTAAATAGATTTTCTGTAAAGAAAACTCTCTCTCTCTCTCTCTCTCTCTCTCTCTCTCTCTCTCTCTCTCTCTCTCTCTCTCTCTCTCTCTCTCTCTCTCTCTCTCTCTCCCCTGAATGAAGTGAATATTTTTTTTCGATGAAAAGAATAGCGTATGTATACGTAGTTATTATGGATGTACTCATAGTCTAATAACAATAACAATATATATTAGTATCCTAAAAAAAAAGATTCGAACATGAAGAATCATTCAATAAATCCAATAATAACACTAAAGAGTAAAACAAATGGAAGGTGGTGGTGGCCGGAGTGTGTGGCCGCCATGTTGGGCTACGACTAACACATGAACCCGTGGATGGCTAACAAGACTCTATAGTGCAGCTCTTCGGGCGAGTCAGTGGTAAAACTAAAACAAACACAAAGGTTAAAAGGCAACTGTGGCTTCACAAAAATAAGCCAATAACGATCATGCATAAAATTTAATATAGATATGCACATAGTACTGTGCCTCACCGCGCTGTCCCTCTCCCACCACCTGCTTGTGCCCGTCTTTCCACCACCACCTTACAGCTCATCCACCTGTATTTCAGCCATCCTCGGGCTTACCTGTCACCTGGTCACCTTTTCACCACGCCGACGCCTTGGCTTTCACCGTGATGAGGACGAGGATTGCACACGGCAAACGGCACGCGAAAAATAAAATAAGATTATATCACTGAGGGCTGACACGTACTCCCGCTCTCTCTCTCTCCCATGTGTATCCAAGACCGTTCCGGAGCTTCACGAGAGCCGCCACAACTACGTCACAGTTCACTTCAGTCTCCAACCAATCACAAGCCTTCTTTCCATCCCAAACCGTCCTCGTGATCAAAAGGGTTCGTTATTTCATACGATTAATATATTTTTTTCCTTAATATAATACCTAGCATGTGATTTTGTTATATTGCGAATATTTAAAAATACTTTATGGTCTACAGTTACTAGAACAACAGTGTTGAGAAATATGACAGGAAGTCGGGTGGGCAATGGTTTCTATGGGAACGATAATAGGCTTATCTAAGAAACTAGCGAAAATGGGAAAACAATATTCAAGGATTACTTCTTAAATTAAACACACACACACACACACACACACATACTAGACATTACGCCGCCAACGATCATGATATTATCGTGTTGAAAGCAAGCATTTATCCGAGCAGCAACATGCACGTGTCCTTGTCATTGTAAGCTATTTGGTATATCTATCTTCCCTCGACTTTCAGCGGTAACAGCTCATGATGAGTCGCACATTCACGGCGGTAATGTTTCAAAGAAAAGTAATACACGGGCATACTTTGACAGTGCTCGCCAGTGTTGTATTTTTTTTTACGTGTATCATATCACCAGAACGTGGATCAGTGTTAGGTATCTTAGAAGACTTAGCCAAAATCAACGAACAGAAGTATAGTGACCTACACTCCACCAATCAGGTCACGACTCTCAACGTTTCCATTACGTCATCCTCTTCAAGGTGGCCATTCTGCCTAACATTGACGCGGCCGCCATCTTTAAATAGGCAACATGCATTGCATATTTTTAAAGACCTTCTCCATAATGGAGGAAAGAGTACATACTTCATTTTGTCAACATATACAAACTTCAACAGAATCAGAAAAAAAATAACCGGAAGAAACATCGAGTAATAATTAGCTGATTTTTTATTTCTCATTTACTTATATCACCCTCAATCTCTCTCACCGGCTCCAGGGAAACGCACACACGACATCTAAACGATGAAAGGTTATGTGACTTGAAAGGACGCATTAACAGCGGGTCATCGTAAATGTAACGATGAGTGCATACGCTACAGCAGAGCGTGGCTGCGGTGGGTACATCATATACAATTTATAATTGTTTACTTTCTTAAACCCAATAAATATTTTAAAACATTCGATCAGCTTTCATCAGAGGCAATATTTCACAAGAGAGATCATATCAAAATATAATCACGTTCCCTTGTAAGTTTTATTTTACTTAAGGAAGAGATTTTATTGATTGACTTGCCTTGCATGAAATCAACTTTAGCAATATCCTTCGCATGGTAGGGAGACCAAAACTGCACCTCGTATTGTGCGTGAGGTCTTCTTAAAACTAAAGACCGAGG
>NC_066533.1:4371495-4411495 GCF_024679095.1 Eriocheir sinensis
CGTTGTGGCGCAGGCGAGTGTTTATAGTGGCGCCATCTTGCATTGGCTCATGCTGCCCTCCCGGAGCTCATCTTTAATCCTAGAATCTAGAGTCCGGGTTGATAGGTGGTCTTCTGGGCAGCTGAAGGGCACAGAAAAAAAAACAATAATAAAAAAAAGTCCGCTAATCGCTGCTCCCATAAAAGAATCAGAAGAGGTGGCCAAAAGCAAGGTCAAATTCGGGAGGAGAGGTGTCCTGATACCCTCCTCTTGAAAGAGTTCAAGTCGTAGGCAGGAGGAAATACAGATGAAGGAAGATTGTTCCAGAGTTTACCAGCGTGAGGGATGAAAGAGTGAAGATGCTGGTTAACTCTTGAATAATGGGTTTGGACAGTATGGGGATGAGCATGAGTAGAAAGTCGTGTGCAGCGGGGCCGTGGGAAGGGGGGAGGCACGCAGTTATAGCATGTTCAGAAGAGCAGTCAGCGTGGAAATATCGATAGAAGATAGAAAGAGAGGCAACATCGCGGCGGAATTTAAGAGGTAGAAGACTATCAGTAGGAGGAGGAGAGCTGATGAGACAAAGAGCCTTAGCCTTCACTCTCTCCAGATTAGCTGTGTGGGTGGAGCCCCCCCCACACGTGAGATGCATACTCCATACGAGGGCGGACAAGGCCCCTGTATATGGATAGCAACTACGCACGGGGAGAAGAACTGGCGGAGACGATACAGAACGCCCAACCTCGAGGAAGCTGATTTAGCGAGAGAGATGTGAAGTTTCCAGTTGAGATTTTGAGTTAAAGATAGACCGAGGATGTTTAGTATTGAAGAAGGTGATAGCTGAGTGTTGTCGAAAAATAGGGGATAGGTGTTTGGAAGATTGTGTCGAGTTGATAGGTGGAGAAATTGAGTTTTTGAGGCATTGAAGGACACAAGGTTCCTTCTGCCCCAATCGGAAATGATAGCAAGGTCTGAGGTTAAGTGTTCTGCAGCCTCCAGCCTGGAGTCGTGTACTTCCTGTTTTGATGGTTTTCTATTGAAAGAAGTTGAATAATGCAGAGTGGAGTCGTCGGCGTATGAGTGGACAGGACAGTTTGTTATGGAAAGAAGATCATTGATGAATAACAGAAAGAGAGTGGATGATAGGACAGAGCCCTGTGAAACGCCACTGTTGATAGGTTTTGGGGAAGAGCAGTGACCGTCTACCACCGCAGAGATAGAACGGCCGGAAAGGAATCTGGAGATAAAGGAACAGAGAGAGGGATAGAATCCGAAAGAGGGCAGTTTAGAAAGCTATCGAAGGCTTTCGATATGTCTAGCGCAACAGAGAAAGTTTCACCGAAACTGCTAAGAGAGGATGACCAAGAGTCAGTTAAGAGAGCAAGAAGATCGCCAGTAGAACGCCCCTTGCGGAATCCATACTGGCGATCAGAAAGAAGATTAGAAGTGGAAAGATGCTTTTGAATCTTCCGGTTAAGGATTGATTCAAAAGCTTTAGATAGACATGAAAGTAAAGCTATTGAGCGGTAGTTTGAGGGATTGGAGCGGTCACCCTTCTTGGGCACAGGCTGTACAAAGGTATACTTCCAGCAGGAAGGAAAGATAGAAGTTGATAGGCAGAGACGAAAGAGTTTGGCCAGGCAGAGTGTCAGCACAGAAGTTTTTAAGGACAATAGGAGGCACTCCATTAGGTCCATAAGCCTTCTGAGAGTTGAGGCCAGAGAGGGCATAGAAAACATCATTAGGAAGAATCTTAATAACAGGCATAAAGGAGTCAGAGGGGGGATGAGTAGGAGGAATATGCCCAGAATCGTCCAAAGTGGAGTTCTTACAGAAAGTTTGAGCGAAGAGTTCAGCCTTAGAGACAGATGAGACGGCAGTGCTACGGTCAGGGTTAAGGAGAGGAGGGAAAGAGGAAGAAATGAAATTGGAGGAGATATTTTTGGCTAGATGCCAGAAGTCACGGGAAAAATTAAAAGAAGCAAGGTGTTGACATTTTCTATTTATGAAAGAAGTTTCTGTAAGTCGGAGAATAGATTTGGCACGATTCCGGGCTGAAATGTATAGATCAAAGTTAGTGGGAGTTCGAAGGTTCTGGAACCTTTTGTGAGCTGCCTCTCTATCTTTGATAGCACGAGAACAAGCATGATAAAACCAAGGCTTTTTAGCATGAGGAGTAGAGAAAGTACGTGGAATGTATGCCTCCATTCCAGAGACAATCACCTCTGTGATGCGCAGAGCACACACAGAGGGGTCTCTCTCCTGGAAGCAGTAATCATTCCACGGGAAATCGGAAAAGTACATCCTCAGGTCGTCCCACCGAGCTGAAGCAAAATGCCAGAAACATCGCCTCCTTGGTGGGTCCAGAGGATGTACAGGAGCGATAGGATAGGATTCAGAAATAAGGTTATGATCGGAGGAGCCCAACGGAGAGAACAGTTTGACAGAGCAAGCAGAAGGATTAGAGGGAAGGAAGAGGTCTAGAATGTTGGGCCTGTCTCCAAGACGGTCGGGAATACGAGTAGGGTGCTGAACCAACTGCTCTAGGTCGTTGAGGAGAGCAAAGTTGTAGGCTTGTTCACCAGGCTGGTCAGTGAAAGAAGATGAAAGCCAGTAGTTGGGTAGGCGGTGGCCGAACTGGTAGCGTACTGGGCTCACATTCACCGCGTGATGGACGACGCGGGTTCGAATCCCCACGCTACCACTCGGATTTTTCAGTCACCGCCGAGTGGCTTAAAACTACCCACATGCTGTCCTGAAGACCACCCATCAACCCGGACTCTAGAGGAAGCCGTCCAAGCGAGTCAAGAACGAGTTCCGGGGGGCAGCATGAGCCAATGCAAGATGGCGCCACTATAAACACTCGCCTGCGCCAGAACGGGCTGGGCCGACCATCAGGCCCCACCTGGAAGAAGCCTTGGGCCGACCATCAGGCCCCACCAGGTAGATGCCTAACGGCTCTCTCTCTCTCTCTCTCTCTCTCTCTCTCTCTCTCTCTCTCTCTCTCTATATATATATATATATATATATATATATATATATATATATATATATATATATATATATATATATATAAGAAATGTGACCAAACATAATAATTATATATACTTCCAGTCTTATGCAAACAAAAAGAATTCCGGAATATCGGTGTCATAAATGAAAGGAATAAGAAAGAGGATTGCTGTTCTCACGTGATGAGGAAACGCCATTTCTTCTTCATTGGAGTTAATGAACGGAAATGAATGTTAAATGGGAAACTATTACACAAATGTACAAGGGAACTACAAAGGTGAGGCAGCCTACATGATTGCTCCTAAGAACGAGTTAGTTAAAACTTTCTTTCGTATTCGCATCAACTACATATTTTCTTACTCTACTTACATTAAGAAAGACTTTTGTTTTGTTTTGGCAGCTTCAACACGAGTTCACAAAGAGCCGCTGTTGTGTGAGCGTAGTTTGAAGGGTTAAACCGGAGCCATGGAGTAAAAGTACAAAAGTACAAATAAACCACGAATGGAATCTAATACTTATCCGTCCACGCTGAAGGGAACGAGGAGAGGATAAAGATTTCCACAATATTTACTTTCAGAACGAAGGAATACGAATAGGTGTACTTTTGTTTGTCCATCAGAAGTTATCGTTTCTCTTTTCTATAAGTGAAGTAAAGGAACAGAACGGTTCACGAATGGAGTCACATATTTCACCGCCCGCTCTGTTAGGTCACACAGGGAGGGGACACACATATCCCGCATATTTACTTTAGAAACGGAGAAATACGTAGCTGTGTATTCATGTTTGTTTATTTAAATATTGGAAAAAAAAATTAAAACGGCTGCAGATATATTTTGACATTTTTTCCCTCGCATCCAACATTAAAAAAATGGTTACTGTATTTTATCTGTATGTATTAGCGGAGTTAAGAATGTTGAGGCCACGTCATGTGAATTTGTGTTATATGAATTCATTTTATCTTTGGAACATAAAAAATCGTAATTAATTTGAGTTGTTTTTGTTATCTAATTGCGTCAATGTCTAAAACTTTTATAATTTTTGCTACTTTTCTTCTTCTTCATATTATTATTATTATTATTATTATTATTATTATTATTATTATTATTATTATTATTATTATTATTATTATTATTTTGAATATTAAATTTTATTAACACATTATTCATTTCTTGCTGACGTCAAGATCTCTTGAATATGGCTGGATTTCACGAGATTATTTTTCTCCCTAATATTTTTCTCATTTCTTGCTCGTTTTCCACACTGAATTCAGGCGTGCGGACGTGTGTGTTTGTGTGTGTGTGTGTGTGTGTGTGTGTGTGTGTGTGTGTGTGTGTGTGTGTGTGTGTGTGTGTGTGTGTGTGTGTGTGTGTGTGTGTGTGTGTGTGTGTGTGTGTGTGTGTGTGTGTGTGTGTGTGTGTGTGTGTGTGTGTGTGTGTGTGTTGTGTGAGAGTTCTGCGGTAAATTAATTTCCTCAGCTCCTCGTTTTCCTATCACGATTTTTTTCACGATCAGCTCCTGTATTCACCGTCTGTGCTGTATGGATTACGAGGCTTCAATAATTAACACCTATCCACGCAAACACACACACACTTGTGTCCCTGACCTCACACGGTCAAGACACGGCTCGGTGCTCTCGCAGCAGCCCTGGGTCAGTCTGTTGGCCCCTTTTCCCCCTTCACTCCTTCCGTAGCTGTAAGCCCTCATCACTCCACTATTTTTAGCTCTCCCAAACCACCCCTCACCCTCTCCCTCCCTCTAGTGTAGCCTATTTACTATTAGTTTCTTGTATTTTTAATTTAATTTGTATATTTTCAGCCTGACGACTGCCTTACATTAATAAACCTATTATTATTATTATTGTTATTATTATCATTATTATCACACACACACACACACACACACACACACACACACACACACACACACACACACACACACACACACACACACACACACACACACACACACACACACACACACACACACACACACACACACACACACACACACACACACACACACACACACACATAAAACACACACACACAGTAGGTAGGAAGACACCTACCAAAGGGAAGCAAGCCACTCCCGGTGAGGTATATATGGGAAGTGAGGAGGGTGCTGAAGCCCTCCAAAGACCCTTCCCTTGTCCTCATTACCTATTGTCTCATCAACACCAGAGAGTACTTCAGCATGCTCTCTAAAGACAAATCTTCTCTCTACCCACACCACACTACATTCACACATCATACACACCTTTTCCAAAAAAATAAAATTCAAAATGGCTTACAAAAACTCTACCTCGGAGTTTCGGCCGGGGGGGGGGGGGGGGACCACAAACTCCCCCAGAGAGGACTCCCCTTCTGGCTGCCGACCTGAGAGATGTCTTGATAACTCCTCGAACCTTTTTATTATCAATTTCTGCAACGTCCGCGGTCTTCGTTCTAATTTTCACTCTGTGGAACACTATCTCTGCTCCTCTAAACCTCACCTTCTCTTCCTCACCGATACACAGGTTTCTGAGGCTACTGACAGCAATCTCTACTCTGTTTCCTCCTACTATCTCTATCCTAAATTTCAATACAAAGCTGGATGTTGCGCCTACGTGCGCAACGACATCACTTGCTCTCGTGCCCACGATCTTGACTCTCCAGAATTTTCCACCATGTGGCTAAGACTTCATTGTCATTTTATTACTAAATACATCTGTGCAGTTTACCTCTCACCTAACTCTATTAACTATGTAAAATTGTAAAATTCTTTGACTACTTGAACTCTAAAGTGGAGCACATCTTGACGCACTTCCCCTTCGCTGAAATCTCCATCCTAGGAGATTTCAATGTTCACCACCAGATTTGGCTTTCATCCTCTCTCACTGACCAGCCTGGTGAATAAGCCCACAACTTTGCTCTCCTCAATGACCTAAAGCAGTTGGTTCATCACCCTACGTGTATTCTCGACCGCCTTGGAGACAGGGCCAACATACTAGACCTCTTCCTTACCTCAAATCCTTCTGCTTACTCTGTCAAACTGTTCTCTACGGTGGGCTCCTCCGATCACAACCTTATTTTTGTATCCTGTCCTATCGCTCCTGTACACCCTTTGGACACACCGAAGAGGCAATGATTCTGATATTTTGCTTCAGCTCGGTGGGACGACCTGAGGTTGTACTTTTCCGATTTCCCGTGAAATGACTACTGCTTCCAGGAGGGAGACCCCTCTGTGTGTGCCTAGCGCATCACAGAGGTGATTGTCTCTGGAATGGAGGCATACATTCCACGTAATTTCTCTACACCTCATGCTAAAAAGCATTGGTTTAATCACGCTTGTTCTCGTGCTGTCAAAGATAGAGAGGCAGCTCTCAAAAGGTACCAGAGCCTTCACACTCCTGCTAGCCATGATCTTTACATATCTGCCCGGAATCGTGCCAAATCTATTCTCCGACTTACCAAAAACTCCTTCATTAATAGAAAATGCCAAAACCTTGCTTTTTCTAATTCTTCCCGGGACTTCTGGCATCTAGCCAAAACATCTCCTCCAACTTCACTTCTTCATCTTTCCCTCCTCTCCTTAACCCTGACGGCAGCACCGCCGTCTCATCTATCTCTAAGGCTGAACTCTTCTCTCAAACTTTCTCTAAAAACTCCACTCTGGACGATTCTGGGCATATTCCTCCTACTCATCCCCCTTCTGACTCCTTTATGCCTGTTATTAAAATTCTTAAGAATGATGTTTTCTATGCCCTCTCTGGCCTCAATCCTCAGAAGGCTTATGGACCTGATGCAGTGCTTCCTATTGTTCTTAAAAACTGTTCCTCCATGCTGACACTCTGCTTGGTCAAACTCTTGCGCCTCTGCCTGTCACCGTCTACCTTTTCCTTCCTGCTGGAAGTATGCCTTCATACAGCCTGTGCCTAAGAAGGGTGACCGTTCCAATCTCTCAAACTACCGTCTTATAGCTTTACTTTCTTGTCATCTAAAACTTTTGAATCAATCCTTAACCGGAAGATTCAAAAGTACCTTTCCACTTCTGACCTTCTATCTAATCGCCAGTATGAGTTCCGCAAGGGGCCCATACTGAAGGGTGATGTCCTTGCCTTCCTAACTGACTCTTGGTCATCCTCTCTTAGCCAGTTCGGTGAAACCTTTGCTATTGCGCTGGACATATCAAAAGCCTTTGAAATGATCTGGCACAAATCTGTGCTTTCCAAACTATCCTCCTACGGTTTCTATCCTTCTCTCTGTACCTTTATCTCAAGTTTCCTCTCTGACCGTTCTATTTCTGCTGTGGTAGACGGTCACTGTTCTTCCCATAAACCTAGTAAAAGTGGTGTCCCGTAGGGCTCTGTCCTATCTCCCACTCTCTTTCTGTTGTTCATTAATGATCTTCTTTCCAAAACGAACTGTCCTATCTATTCTTACGCCGATGACTCCACTCTGCATTACTCTACTTCTTTTATTAGAAGACCCACTCAACAGGAACTAAACGATCCCAGGCTGGAGGCTGCAGAACGCCTAGCCTCAGACCTTATTATTATTTCCGATTGGGGCAAGAAGAATCTGGTGTCCTTCAACACCTCAAAAACACAGTTTCTCCACCTATCCACTCGGCAAAATCTTCCAGATATCTATCCCCTATTTTTCGACAACACTCAGCTATCATCCTCTTCAACACTAAACATCCTCGGTCTATCCTTAACTCAAAATCTCAACTGGATACTTCATATCTCTTCTCTTACTAAATCAGCTTCCTCGAGGCTGGGCTTCTGTACCGTCTCCGCCAGTTCTTCTCCCCCGCACAGATGCTTTCCATTTATAGGGACCTTGTCCGCCCTCGTATGGATTATGCATCTCACGTGTGGGGGGGGCTCCACTCACACAGCTCTCTTAGACAATATAAGTCTATAAGGCTCTTCGTCTCATCAGCTCTCCCCCTCTTACTGATAGCCTTTTACCTCTCAAATTCCGCAGCCATGTTGCCTCTCTCTCTATCTTCTATCGGTATTTTCATGCTGACTGCTCTTCTGAACTTGCTAACTGCATGCCTTCCCCCTCCCGCGGTCCCACTGCACACGACTTTCTATTCATGTTCATCTCTATACTGTCCAAACCCCTTATGCAAGAGTTAACCAGCATCCCCATTCTTTCATCCCCTTCACTGGTAAACTCTGGAACAGCCTTCTTTCATCTGTATTTCTTCCTGTCTATGACTTGACCTCTTTCAAGAAGAGTGTATCAAGACACCTCTCCACACGAAATTGACCTCTCTTTTGGCTACTCTTTTCTTTTATCTTTTATAGGAGAGGCGAGGTGCGGGCTTTTTTTTTGTATTCTTTTTATTGCCCTTGAGCCGTGTCCTCTGATGTACACACACACACACACACACACACACACACACACACACACACACACACACACACATGGGGTAAGCGGTGGCCGAACTGGTAGCGTGCTGGGCCCACATTCACCGCGTGATGGACGACGCAGGTTCGAGTCCCCACGCTACCACCTCGGATTTTTCAGTCACCGCCGAGTGGCCTAAGACTATACATGCTGTCCAGAAATCCACCTTTCAACCCAGACCTTAGATTCTCTCTCTAAAAAGAGGATAAAAATGAGCTCCGGGTGGCAGCATGAGTCAAGCAGGATGGCGCCACTGTAATCACTTGTCTGTGCCATAACGGGCTGGTGCCGACCATCAGGCCCAACCATGAAAGCCTACCGGCGCCATAGGCAGAAACTTAAGTGAAAAAAAAACACGCACACAGTGCAGTGGTTAGCATTTTTATATTACAACCGAGGGTCCTACCCTCACGCGCTCGGTCGGGGTCAGTGCGTGAAGTCATGTGCCCCTCGCGCCTCATAGCCTGGCCACACTCTCCAGTCAGGAAACAGCCGTCCTTCTACTCTGATAATGTGACACAGTGCTCTATCCTTTCCAGCAGATATGCCTGATAACTGTTCAGTGTATGGGCGCGACAATACTGTACAAAAAGACTGGAAATACTGTGCGGTATTTCAGATTTCCGAGGGAGGAATCGGTAAGAAAACAGTTAGTGACTTGGTGCCGCCGTAAAGGCAACATAAACACAAAATATGAGCCTGTCTGCTCCGTGCATTTCACATAACATGAATATGTAAATGACATAAAACGCAGGCTGCTTCAGCAGCAAAAGAGAAGGGACAGCATCTTTCTTCAGGAGTCCTTTTTGGGGGGCTTTCCAGTGCCAAGCAGCCTGTTTTATGTCATCTACATAATCATGTTGTGTGAAATGCACAGAACGGACAGGTTCATATTTTGTGTTAATGTTGCCTTTACGGCGGCAATAAGTCACCCACTGTTTCACCGATTCCTCCCCAGGAAATCTGAAATACCGCACAGTATTTCCAGTTTTTTGTACAGTATTGTCCCACCCATACACTGAGCAGTTACTAGGCATATCTGCTGAAAAGAATAGAGCACTGTGTCACACATCAGAGTAGAAGGACGGCTGTTTTCTATCTGGAGAGTATGGCCAGGCTATGAGGCGCGAGGGGCGCATGACGTCACGCGCTGACCCCAAGCGAGCGCTGAGCCGACCTATCTGTCGTATGGATCCTGGGTAGGACCTTCGGTTGTAAGATGAAAATGCTAACCACTGCACTGTGTGAGCGTTTTTTTTTTTTTCCACTTACGTTTCTGCCTATGGCGCCGGTAGACTTTCATGGTCGAACCTGATGGTCGGCACCAGCCCGTTCTGGCACAGACAAGTGATTATAGTGGCGCGAGAGCGTGAGCCGACCTGTCTGTCCTATGGATCCTGGTCTTACCATCAGTGAATTCGTACCCAGTGTTAGATTGTACTGCGCCTATCTAGGGGTGGGGGGAAGGAGGGAAAGGCAATTTATCGTCGGGCCGGAGAGGTCATAAAATCGAGGCCCACTACAAGCTTAAAACGTGAAGGATATTGTCGATACTGGCAAAAGCGATGTCAGCAAGTGATCAAAACATGGTGAATACCCCAATAAAAAGAATAAGACTGAAGATTGTCTAAAAAATTAAGTACTTCCTTCTTTCTCCCCTGTTATTTACCTTCTATTATCTCCCCTAACCCTACACACCCTCTTTTTTTCATCCGCTATCCTCACCCGCTTCTGTCTCTCATCGACCATTTCTTATTCCTCTTCCTTTCTCTCTGTACCCCCTTTTCTCCCCTTTCTCTACTTACCTTTAATCAATCTTCCCTTTTATCCATTTCTTCACAACCCTAACAATACCATTACTTTTTTTTTATTCTCTCTCTCTCTCTCTCTCTCTCTCTCTCTCTCTCTCTCTCTCTCTCTCTCTCTCTCTCTCTCTCTCTCTCTCTCTATATATATATATATATATATATATATATTTTTTTATTTTATTTTTTTTTTTTTTTACGTCGCTGCCTGTTGCGCCGGTAGGCATCTTCCTGGTGGGGCCTGATGGTCGGCCCAAGGCTTCTTCCAGGTGGGGCCTGATGGTCGGCCCAGCCCGTTCTGGCGCAGGCGAGTGTTTATAGTGGCGCCATCATGCATTGGCTCATGCTGCCCCCCGGAACTCGTTCTTGATTCGCTTGGACGGCTTCCTCTAGAGTCCGGGTTGATGGGTGGTCTTCAGGACAGCATGTGGGTAGTTTTAAGCCACTCGGCGGTGACTGAAAAATCCGAGTGGTAGCGTGGGGATTCGAAACCGCGTCGAAATATATATATATATATATATATATATATATATATATATATATATATATATATATATATATATATATATATATATATATATATATATATATATATATATATATTTATATCTATCTATCTATCTATCTATCTATCTATCTATCTATCTATCTATCTATCTTCTTTTCTTCATGTCCCACGTGTTCCAAGAAGAGTGTCGAGGGGAGAGGTAGGGGGATCAAGAGATATTCGAGATAAATATTCTGTCTCTCAGTTTCATTTTTCTTTCTCTGTTTTCTCTGAGGAATAAAAGACCTCAAGGGGTGAAGAAGGAGGCCACTTTCGTCATCTCTTGTTGTTCCTCATCGATATGGCTAGAGAAGACAAAAACATGTGTCTATAGCGTTCTGGCTCTTTTTTATATCAAGGAGAAAGAGAGAGAGAGAGAGAGAGAGAGAGAGAGAGACTTGTTTCTCTTTCTCTCTATCTCTCTCTCTCTCTCTCTCTCTCTCTCTCTCTCTCTTTTTTTTTATCAAACATAATACTATAGTACAAAAGGAGGCTCAAAATTTCACTTTTTATATATAACTATTTCCAGAGCCTATGTACGGGACAAAGTTAATTGTCCACTGTTGCACACACATATAGGCAAATACAAATACAAAATATAAAATACGGAAATGAAAAACATCTAAAAATAATTTTTAATAGTGTCAGTTGGTCACTTTAAATATGCAGCACTAGCACACTCGATGTTCTTTGCGCCACCTGTGAGCAGCCAGCTTCACCTGCTGTGTGGTCACGTTCTCCACTCGAGATGTTGCTGCCGTGAAAATGTTCCACAGGCGTGTGGTCCTGGCTGTGTAGGTGCGCTGGTGCTGCCTCGAGTGGGATCGAGGCACCTCCACATGATGTTCAGTGGAGAGTGCCGTCCTGATGAACCTCTGGGCAGCGCGTGTAGAAAGCCTCAAGGTGCTGAGGTGGGGAAGCCCTGTACCTGGACTTTGTGGCACATCACAAGTGCTGAAACGTCACGGCGGTGTTCCAGCGACGTCACGGTGGCAGACGACTCCTCCAGATACTCGTTGACCTCCATCAGACACAGTGCTCGTCGCTGCCCTGCATTGAGCCTCTGCATGTGGGTGGCAACACTTGACATCCGGCTCAAGGCACCATACTCTAGATACGAGCGTATCTGTGCCTTGTAGAGAGTGAGGATGCCTCGTGGATGGGGGGTTCCCGCCACCCTTTGCAGGACAGACTCGCAGGGAGATCTGGCGGGCAACAGCTCGGATGTGGTAGTCGAAGCGCAAGCTTTGGTCTACAGACACTCCCAGGACCTTAACCCGGTAGCAGCTGGGATCATGTTTCTTAATGGTCCCTCTACGCGAGAAAATTGAGAAAAGTCATCACTCACACAAACCATTTCATAATATATAACAACGCATTTGTGATCAGATTATATATCATCTATTTGGGGGGGTTTATATCATGGCACAAATTTGGCCCGTCGCTGCTACCGGGTTAATTAATGTGGTCCTGGAGGGGAAGGCTCTTGCCTCCAAGACGCAGCTGGCCTGAGACTGCTCGAGAGTCGTCTGGGGACCCTGAGATGACCATGGCCTGCGTCTTCTCCGGGGAGAGGGTGACCTGCCACTCCTCTCCCCACTGCTCCACCAGCCTGAGCTGCCTGTTGATCTCTCCGACGGCGCGCTGGCCATCAAAGCGGCAGTAGGAGCGGGAGAGTGTACAGTCATCGGCGTAGGCTGCCTCTGCCGATAGCTGCCGGAGGAGGTCGTCCATGTATATGTTCCACAGGATTGGGCCGAGCACGGAACCCTGTGGAACTGAGGCTTGCACTGGTGAGGACCTTGACGACTGCCCGTTGATCACCACCTGAAGGGTCCTCCCGAAGAGGTAATCCTTGAGCAGCATCAGGAGGACACCCTGGACACCCTTGGCGCGAAGCCTTTCAATGAACCCCGCGTGCCAGACCCTGTCAAAAGCTCCAGCAATATTCATGGATACCATGAGTGAGTCGATGCCTTAGTCCAGTGCGTCTTGCCAGTCCTTGGAGAGGAGGAGGAGGAGGTCCGCGTTGGACTGGCCAGGCCTGATGCCAAACTGTCTGTCTGAGAGGATATGGCTCTTTCTCAGGTGCTGACAGATGACTTCACCCACTAACCGCTCCAGCACCTTGCCCACCACAGAGAGTAAGGAGATGGGCCTGTAGTTGCTGGGCTCAGACCTCGAGTTTTTCTTGTGGATTGGAAACACACGCGCATCCTTTCATATTGAGGGCCACTTGCACTTCCTCAGGTAAGACGTGAAGACGGCGGAGAGAGGACCTGGGAGCTCCCTGGCGCAATTCTTGAGGAGCTGTGGGCTGATGTCATGCGGGCCAATGGCTTTACCCACGTCCAGCTCTCTAAGCAGCCGCTTAACCTGTCCTGTCGTCACTGACACAGAGGAGACAACACGGTCGTTTTTTTGGGGAGAGCACAGGTGCGGGTCGTCCCGGGTCACCAACCTTTATTTTGTTGGCGAACAATTCAGCCAGGAGTGAGGCCTTGTCTCCACTGCTTATGGCGGAGAATCCGTCAGGCCTTGTGAGTGGAGGGACGGCACGGGGTTGGTTAGTCTCATAAGAACATAAGAAAATAAGAACGTAAGGAGTCTGCAAGAGACCGGTTGGCCTATACAAGGCAGCTTCTGTACACTCAACCCCACCTTACCTCACCATCCATGGCCTTATCTAACCTCTTCTTGAATGTATCTACGGTATTGGCACCCACAACATGGCCCCCAAGCCTGTTCCATTCGTCCACCACTCTACTGGTGAACCAATTCTTGCCTATGTCTTTGTTGAATCTGAATTTGTCTAACTTAACACCATTGCTACGAGTCCTACCTGGCTCTTTTACTATCAAAATCTTATTGACATCCCCTTTATTAAAGCCCTTCATCCATTTATAGACTTCGATCAAGTCTCCTCGCAACCTTCGCCTTTCTAGCGAGTGTAGATTTAACTGCTTCAGCCTGTTTTCATAGGGCAAGTTTCTCACCCCCTGAATCATCTTTGTCATCCTCCTCTGTACAGACTCTAACATCTTGATATCCATTCTACAGTAGGGGGACCAGAACTGAACTGCATAATTGAGATGAGGTCTAACTAGTGCTAAGTAAAGTTTGAGGATGACTTCAGCGCTCCTATTACTTACGCTCCTTGAGATGAAACCAAGTACTCTGTTTGCCCAATTTTTAGCCTGAATGCATTGAGCCCATGCCCTCCTCGCCTCGCGTTGGCTTGGCAGCGGGGTGTGGTGGTGAGGCGAGACGTGTTAGTGTCTGCCCTGCCACGAGGGGGCGGGCCAGGAGCGGTGTTGCTCAGGTTGGCGTTGGTGTTGCCAGGTGGGAGGCTGCTGGGTGTTCTGAAAGGGCTGCTGAGGGTGGAGTGTTTGCTGCCTCCTCAAGCCTTCCGTCAGGACTCTCCACAGCAGCATTTCCTAGCCGTGGTTAGCCCCCACGGCCGTAGCACACCTCGGTTGTGTGTCCGGGGCGGAAGCAGTATCCACACCGGCGTTTTCCCCCGCCTCTGACCTCCCTCGGTAACCTGACGCCCTGTGAGTGAGTCAGGTGGTGTTCGGAGGGGGTCGCGTGCTCGATGAGGTGGGGTGAGGTCCTGCCTGCTGCTGGGTGCGTCCCTTATATATATGTATATATATATATATATATATATATATATATATATATATATATATATATATATATATATATATATATATATATATATATATATATATATATATATATATATATATATATATATATATCCCGTAACCGTGATCAAACCCGTAACCGTGATCCCGCAAGTACCACCACCTCTATTACCAAGCCTCTAGATAACTTAAAAATCCTTAGTTTCAATGCACGTAGCCTAAGAAACAAATTTGATGAACTGAGATGTCTTGCTCTAACAGAAAATTTTTACATAATTGCTATAACCGAAACATTTATCGACACCACAAATATTGATTGAAGTTCCGAATACAGCATAGATGGCTACAGACTCTTCAACAAAGATCGTGTAAACCGTAGAGGCGGTGGCGTCGCCCTTTATGTCAAAAGCTATTTGCAACCCACTGACAAAACACCGGGAAACAGTAACGTTGAACATTTGTGCGTGCGAATAAACATTGCAAAAGTCAATTTAAATATATCTGTCACCTATAGACCTCCCGGGCAATCACTCGATGATGACCTTGAAATGTACAGCGTCTTAAGGCAGTCACTTAATAACAACGACTCACTGATATTAGGAGACTTTAACCTCCCCCATATCGACTGGGCGACACTGTCAGGTACAGAAGGCGAGTCACATAGAATGATCGAATTTCTAGAAGAAAATTATCTAAGCCAAATGGTTTCTGAGCCAACTCGACAAAATACTATACTCGACCTTGTTATAACGACCCAAGATAACATAGTCAGTAATGTCACAGTAGGAGAACACCTCGGTTCTTGCGATCATAAATTAGTGCGCGTCGACATTAGAGCTCAATCATCAGTGACTGAAAATAAAGTAAAGGTGCCCAATTTCAAAAGAGCTAACTTCGTAGAAATCCGACAAAAACTAACAGAAATACAACTACCAGATGACGGAAACGTAGAGGAAGCCTGGCTAAGCTTTAAAAATCACTTACTCACTCAGCAGAACACATTCCTCCCCTTGTGCGAGAAGCGAATTAACACTAATATAAGCCCACCGTGGTTTAGTAGCGAAATTAAACAATCAGTCAATGAGAGAAAATTGTTTTACAGGTTAAAGAAAGAACAAACCACGCCCGAAAACATTAGACTTTATAATGATGCCAGGCGACGAGTAAAAAGACTAGTATGTCAGGCAAAGCGTAGATATGAAGAAAATATTGCAGCCAACTGTAAAAATAATCCGAAATCTTTCTTCAGTTACATAAACAACAGAAAGGCGATCAAAAGTGGTATTGGACCTTTAACAAACAGCGACGGTACACTAGTGACTGACAGCCAACACATTGCAAACCTCTTAAACAATTACTTTTCCTCGGTGTTTAATACTAACAGTCTTCCTCTCGCTACCAACAACACCAGTACTATTGTAAATCTCGAGCATGAATTGCCTAATTTTGAAATAACAAGCGATGAAGTCCTTAAAGCTCTCCATTCACTTAAAACAAATAAAAGTCCCGGACCCGACAAAGTATATCCTATACTGCTTAAAGAAACAAAGTGCGAAATACTCTCCTCCCTCACTACCGTATTCAATATGTCCTTGCGACAAGGCATCGTCCCTTCGGATTGGAAAAAGGCTAACGTGACACCGATTTTTAAGAAAGGAGACAATAAAATACCAGGTAACTACCGACCCATTAGTCTAACTTCAATTGTAGGTAAGCTACTCGAGAGCATAATTAGAGACAAAATTGTTAGTTACCTCGAAAGCCACTCATTAATTGGAGATTCACAACATGGCTTCCGTAACAAAAGATCCTGCCTGTCAAACCTACTGACCTTTTATAACGATCTCTTCTCAATTTATGACGTAACCAAATCAGTGGACGTAGTCTATCTTGATTTCCAGAAAGCGTTTGATAAAGTCCCACATCATAAATTACTTTATAAATAAAAGCAAATAGGCATTGACGGTCAAGTAAACCAATGGATCGCGAATTGGTTGAGCAACAGACAACAAAGAGTTGTGATTAACGGATTTAACTTAGAGTGGGCGCCGGTCACTAGTGGCGTCCCTTAGGGCTTGGTTCTAAGCCCAGTGCTCTTCATTATTTACATCAATGACGTGGATGTTGAACTCAATAATCGCATTAGTAAATTTGCAGACGACACAAAGATTGGTAACTCGGTTCTCACTGACGAAGACAGGCAAAGCCTCCAAGAGGATTTGCACAAAATTTCAGCTTGGTCGGATAAATGGGAGATGCCCTTTAACGTAGACAAGTGCCAGGTCCTTCAAGTTGGAACAAAAAATAAGAAGTTCGATTACGAAATACGCGGCGTTAAACTCACAAGCGTTCAATCCGTTAAGGACCTGGAGATTAAAATCGCGTCAAACCTCAAATTCTCACATCAATGCATCGATGCAGCAAATAAAGCGAACAGAATGTTGGGCTTCATTAAAAGAAACCTTTTATTCAAGAATAAAAATGTAATACCTCCGCTCTACAATAGTTTAGTCAGACCCCACTTGGAATATGCGGTACAGTTTTGGTCTCCCCACCATGCAAAGGACATTGCTAAACTAGAAGGTGTTCAGCGTCGAGCAACAAAAATGATCCCTTCCTTGCTCAACAAATCCTACGAAGAAAGGCTTTCCACCCTTAACATGTTCTCTCTTGAGAAACGTCGCCTCCGAGGAAAACTGATCGAATACTTAATGGTTTCACGAATGTAGACAGAACAAAATTGTTTATGATCGATGACACTTTGCGAACGAGGAACAATGGCACAAAACTCAAATGTAGACAAGTAAATTCAGACTGCACCAAATTTTTCTTCATCAACGTTGTAGTGCGAGAATGGAATAAGCTCCCACCATCAGTGGTCCAGTGTAACACGATTGACTCCTTTAAAAACAAGCTCGACCGTCACTTCCTTGAACTTAATATTAACTAGAGTAGAAAAGCAACGTTTTGGAGCCATCTGATTAATGTAAAATCACTTAGGTATAAGGACAGACCACCTAGTCTGGACCATGGGGTCTGTGTGGTCTGATTTTCTATGTAAATCTATGTAAATCTCTCTCTCTCTCTCTCTCTCTCTCTTCTTTGTTGGTCTATTTAACATCTTTTCCCTCTCTCCGCAGGTGTGTTCCGGAGTGGGAATGGACAGTGTCGCCTGCGATCAAAAGGACTTTCAACTGCAGTCAAGGGGCCTTTAAGCTGCGGTCCTGAAGATTTTAAGCTGAAGACTTGCCCTCTCTTGCTGAGACACAAACACGCAAATACACACACACACACACACACACACACACACACACACACGCAACACACACACACTTATCACTGGGTGTCCTGTTCCTTCCTGACTTAATACATTCTTTCCTCTCTAAATAAACAAACACCGCCACCACCGCTAACATCCAGTCCACAAACACCCACACCAATAAAAAGAGAAAGTGGATCAGGAGGAGGTGACGGAGGTGGAGGACCGACAGCAAGATCAGTGGAGCAGCAGCCTCTCGACCTCCACGCCTCTGCCTCTCTCTCGGGACACGTAAAGAAAATCGACTTCTGCTCACAGCGACCTTCCATTCATTCCGGAGGAGAGGAAGACAAGGAGACGAGTGGAGAAGGAGAGGAGGGGACGTTGGAGGAAGAGGAAGGAAGGCTGGAATACGAGTAGTTTAAGGAAGAAAGAGAAGGAAAAAGAAGGTAGTTAGAAAAGCGGAGTGAAAAAGAGGAGGAGATTGGAAAGAAAAGTCTTGAAGGAGGATGTGGAAGAAAAACTTCAAATCCTCTTTATAAAGAATCTGTGACGCTTTGCTGGGTTTTCTGTGCCTCAGTAACACATCTAGCGCAGCTCTGGGCATCCCCCTCCCCTCCCCTGAGAGTGTGTGCGTGAGGGCAAGGGACTCCGGGCACGGCTCAACGATGTGGAGGCCGCGCGGTGCTGTTCCTGGTAACTAAGCAAGCCTCAGGTGATATCAGTGGTTTCCCGGCCGGCCGAGGCACCCACACCCTCATGCCACCTCTGACAGGGATGGAACCGGCCCAGTATGTGTACGTGGGCACAGAGTGGGAGGCCAGCCCGTCCCCTGCGGTTAGAGACTCTCCCCTGCTACAACCGTACGTGAAGCAGAGCAGCATGTATAGCGCAGACTACCCCGAGCATGGACTGGAGGGCGGCTTGGACCGCGCCCTCCTCCTTAACTATAACGACACTAACCTCACAGACTCGGCCGCAGACATCCCCGAAAGCCTGACGGATATTAACATGACGCAACTCATCGCCTACTCGCTACTCTTCCCGCTGGCAGCCGTCGGGAACCTGTTAGTGTTTGTGGCGCTCTTCAGAAATCGACACCGCAAGTCCAGAGTCAATATGATGATCCTCCACCTCTCCCTCGCCGACATGATCGTCACCTTTGTCTTCCTGCCCACGGAGATCACCTGGCACGTTACTATTGAGTGGGTCTTCGGTAACTTCGGATGCAAGGTGTACAAGTTCCTGTCGGCCTTCGGGTTCTACATGTCATCGATGGTGCTCGTGTGCATCAGTCTGGACAGGTACTTCGCCGTGCTGCACCCGCTCAAGGTGAATGACGCCCAGCGGAGGGGGAAGATAATGCTGTTCTTCGCCTGGCTCATCTCGGCGGTGATCTCCCTCCCCCAGGTAAGTTGTATGTTGCAGTCACCTGTGTTTTGCGGTGTTGTGCTGTGTTGTCAGGTTGGGTTGGATTATGTTGTGTTGTGGTGTGTTTTGCTAGGATGGGTTGGATTATGTTGTGGTGTGTTGTCTTCTATGACGTTGTGTGGGGTTGTATGGGTTAAATAATAATGATAATGCAGAAGCGAGGTATGCACTGAGTACCTATCTCATTACCTTGTGTGTAGGGGGGGGCGGGGCATAGTGTGTGTGGGTATCAGGTAACACACACACACACACACACACACACACACACACACACACAAGGGAACAGCTATAGAAACAGAAAATCGAAAACGGTCAGACGGTCAAAGACTTGTTCACTCGAGGCTGTTTGGAGATGTGACAACCGGAAACAAGCTTACCTAAGACTCTCTCTCTCTCTGACTTAACTACCTATACAATTTACATTCACCAGAGACTCAGGCTGTCCCAAGTTATCCCTCCTTCCACACAAGTTGTTTAGAGAGAAAGGCAAAAGCTGGTGTACCTCAAAACTCCCTCGTTTAGTGACCTCTACTAGTTTACCCAAAGGAGAAACATACTTGCTCTGTTTTACAACGAGAAAGCGTCTAAAATGACGGTGCCCATCATTCGTTGGTGTGTTCGTTATTAGGGAGGAACACCATGCCCGTGTTTGAGTCTGCGGAGATAATGAAAAACATCTTGGTGGTTTTTTGTCCCGGGAAACCTATACTTTGACCTCCATCCTCGTCAGCACGTAGACTAAAAATTAAAAAAAAAAAAAGAGAAACACCAGCCGTGTTTTGTTGCGATAAAAGCACACACTTGGTAAACACACACTTGGTAAAAACACACCCTTGGTAAACACATTTGGTAAACACACACTTGGTAAAACACACACTTGGTAAAACTCACACTTGGTAAAACACACTTGGTAAAATTAAGCCCATTCCTGGTTTCGTGGTTAACATATGAATCTATGGGAATTAAAAAGAATAGTTAATGGCTTGCCCTTTACTCCTACCTTTTTAAGTGAAGGATAATGACCAGCGAGAGTTCGGCCACACACAGCTTATGCGTGGGTGAACAAAGGCTGGGGATCAGTGCTGGGAACTTCCGCTAATTAGTCCGCAAATCCGGAAATCTGCAATAGCGGAAGTTCCATTTCATTTGCGGATTTGCGTTTGCGACAAAAAGGTCGCTAATTTGCAGATTAGCGTTTGCGCTGTTACTTCCGCTAACCTCCGCTAACACGTCAGTGCTGGGCACTTCCGCTAATTAGTACGCAAAATCCGCAAATCCGCAATAGCGGAAGTTCCATTTTATTTGCGGATTAGCGTTTGCGGTAATACTTCCACTAACCTCCGCTAACACGTGGAGGACCCAGCCCTGTTGAGCCCGGACAGCCTCAATCTGATAGATTCTTCAAATATTAAAATAAAAACTGATTAACTTCAAAACTTATTTTAGTTGTTGCCTTTTCCACTTTTTACAAAAAGCTTATTCACATAAACCTCTCAGGGGATCTTATTATAAACATTATAATAAGTATTTTGAAGTAGATAGGGAATATGAGTATGGATTTAGTTGTGACAGTCACACTGATGAACTTCCCTTGGTCCTTCTCATTAAAAATAAGTTTATAATATATGCTTATCAGATTATTACAAATAAATTAGTATGATTACAAATCGTCCATACTTGAAGTAGCAGTAGCGTATGTATGATCAATGCCTAGCTACAGCATTACATCACAAATAGAGTGAAAAGAGATTCGACAACTATTGATAATATAATTTTTGTTTGCGGTTTGCGTTTGCGGTGTCAAGTTTTGTGGCGGAAGACTGCAAATATTGTGTAGCTGTTTGCGATAGCGGATTTGCGATTGCGAAAGTTATGGAATAAGTTAGCGGATTTGTGATAGCTGAGGTTCAAATTCGTTAACGATGCCCAGCTCTGCTGCGGATATACAAAATTCAATACCGCACGTAATTGGGACCTCATTTAAAGTTGTAGCGGCATTAGAAGTATTAATGGTAGTAATAGAGTTAGTAGTAGTAGTAGTAGCAGTGGTAGTAGTAGTAGTAGTAGTAGTAGTAGTAGTAGTAGTAGTAGTAGTAGTAGTAGTAGTAGTAGTAGTAGTAGTAGTAGTAGTAGTAGTAGTAGTAGAAGTAGTAGTAGTAGTAGTAGCAGTAGAAGTAGTAGAAGTAGTAGCAGTAGTGCTATTAGTAGCTTCCAATGAGCCAAGGTAGAAGTTCAGCAGTAAAAGTACTTGCCAGCAACTGTATGACTCCTCTTTTGAATGACATAAATAAAAGAGTATAGAAGAGACAACTTTCCAGCTCTTTACCTCAGTGAACGGAGAATTCCCGCACCAAACACCGAGACTGTGCATCAAGGAGAGTTGTTAAATGTAGGAATTGCTTTTAAAAACACTCACCTTTGAGGCTGTTGTTGGCCCTCCCAATAGATGACTTATACCACAGTAACGGTCCTCTCTGAAAGTCAAGGGACACGTGTAAGTTTCATGCTGTAATACAATTAAGAAAATGTATTCACACAATGAAAGACAGTCCCCAGATTTTATAAATATTGTACAAGTATTTTTTAGCAGTTAGGTGACTCGTTTGGCTTTTTCATTCCATTTTTGGGGACGAAGTTAGCAAGAACCAAGTAACCACGCCTTGAAAAACTGGTCAAGGAAGACAAATCAGCCACATTACTGTTGATGACGGAATCATTGCTAGACTTGTTAAGGTATCGGTGCACCTAGCGATGTGATTGACAAAGTTCACACGTCAAGTAGCAGCCAGATAGACACACAAAGTAACATGCGAAGTACCACGTAGACAGACTAACAACAGATGGAGTTATATAAAAGAAACACATTGTACCAATATCTAAAATAATACTAAATAATAACTTCTCAAAAAACACCGGGAGAGTCAAGATGGAGGAGGAAGGGAGGGACTCACACTAACGCGAAAAATATTAAGGACGTTTGCTGAATAACACGGTGCCAAAGTCGAAATGGAATAGACCTGTAGATAGGCAAAGTATTAAGTATTAAGTTATTAAGTAAGAAAACTCAAAAGATAATCAATTGGATCTCCGGAAGACAGCATGAGCCAGGCAAGGATGGTGCCCCTAAAAACATTTGCCTGCGTCACATAGGGCTGGCGTCGAACAATAGGCCCCACCATGAAAGCCTACCGGCACTATATGCCAAATGTAAACAAAAACAAAAATGAAAGGTATACCAAAAGTAATACGAAAACAGACACACGATGAACACTCAAAATAACACGTAAAGTAGCACACATTAGCAAACTCGAGGCAGAACAAATGTATAGATGACGTAGCACACAACAGTACACAAAGCAACACCCAGAGTAACACACAGTCAATACAATGCGAACAAGAGCACAGCCGTACAACGTAACGCTCGGAGGAACACGCGGTACACACAAGACGAACCAAACTTAGAAACAAACAGCGCAGCGCTCAAACCAACACACAAAGTTACATGCAAAAGAACGCTCCCAAGATTCAAGTTGGAGGAAGTTTAGGGGAGAGCACAGCAGCACGAAAACCACCACAAAGAGCAACACGTCGAGTAATAAACAGAAAAGAAAACGGAGCGGGAACACAAAGACACAAAGAAACACTCAAGAGTAGCACACAAAGCGACCCCCCCAAGATCTAGTTAGGAGAGGCAGTAGTGCGCTTCGTCGCCGTCGGTGATGGTTAAGAGGCGTAAAGGAAGTCTTGAATTATATTTATTCTCACAAAAGCTGCGAGGCGACACACAACTCCGGGGATACGGACAACACAAACACCAGAATGAATGTTATTTTACAAAAGAGGACACTTTCGATGCCTACAGCTAACCTGATTCAGTATATAACTCATTTTACCTATACGTGTATTTTTCTTTACTGAGCAATCTCATTCAGTATACTAATTCGTCTCTGTCATGTATATTTGATGATAGATTTGTTTCACCCTTTCACAGTAATACAGCCTAGCCTAACTACGCCTCATCTAAATGAACTCAATAATAACAAATCATTAAGTAGTTCATCCAAAGAAAACCAAAACCTGAACAGAACAAAATACAACCTTACCTATTCTGGCCACACAGAGCCAATCCTAATGTGTCTTGACCCAGCCACGACGCGGACACTCATCACAATTGCACACAGTCTTGTTCAGTGGGTGTGTATGTTGGTTGTGGGAATGGGGGGGTGGGGGCAGACCTGAATACACCACCTCCTAAACACACACACACACACACACACACACACAACGGGGATAGGGTGTGTGAGGTCCTGGCAGTACCCATAGATTGACGATAAAGAGCACTTGCTCATGTCGGGAGGGTACCTGCTGGCGATTATGAGTCCAACACGTGATCAGGCCGTGGTGAATTTTACACACACACACACACACACACACACACACACACACACACAGCATCAGGTCATACGCACACAGACTAGTTATTGAACGCCGCGATTCCTTAATTACCGGCCAATACCGAGCTAATGGTGAGGTAATGCGCCGCAGTGATGTGCTGATGACTACAAGTTCGCGAGGCCATGTAATTAAAACATCAACAACAGCAAAATACAAGCTGCTGCTGCTGCTGCCACTTTTTTTTTTTTTTTTTACAGCAGAGGAGACAGTTCAATGGCGTAAAAAAAAATAATGAAAAAAAAAGCCCGTTACTTACTGCTCCTGAATAGAAAGGAGTGGCCAAAAAGAGAAATCAGTTTCGGGAGGAGAGGTGTCGTGATATCCTCCTCTTGAAAGAGTTCAAGTCGTAGGCAGGAGGAAATACAGATGAAGGAAGATCGTTCCAGAGCTTACCAGCGTGAGGATGAAAGAGTGAAGATGCTGGTTAACTCTTGCATAAGGTGTTTGGACAGTATAGGGATGAGCTAGATCAGAAAGTCGTGTGAGGCGAGGCTGCAGGAGGGGGGGAGGCATGCAGTTAGCAAAAATAAATAAATAAATAAATAAATAAAACGAGATACAGATAAAAGACAAAGAAAACAGCTACTACTACCACTACTACTACTACTACTACTACAACTAATAATAATAATAATAATAATAATAATAATAATAATAATAATAATAATAATAATAATAATAATAATAATAATAATAATAATAATAATAATAATAATAATAATAATAATAATAATAATAATAATAATAATAATAATAATAATAATAATAATAATAATAATAATAATAATAATAATAATAATAATAATAATAATAATAATAATAAAATTAATAAAACAACTTTTACCAATACTAGTAATACTACTGATGCTGCTGCTGCTGCTGCTTCTAATAATGAAGCAAAAATACCTATAACAACAACAACAACAACAACAACAACAACAACAACAACAACAACAACAACAACAACAACAACAACAACAACAACAACAACAACAACAACAGCAACAACATCAACAACAACAACAACAACAACAACAACAACAGCAACAACAACAACAACAACAACAACAACAACAACAACAACAACAACAACAACAACAACAACAACAACAACAACAACAACAACAACAACAACAACAACAACAACAACAACAACAACAACAACAACAACAACAACAACAACAACAACAGCAACAGCAGCAACAACAACAACAACAACAACAACAACAACAACAACAACAACAACAACAACAGGAATTACATGACTCCAGGCTGGAGGCTGCAGAACGCTTAACCTCAGACCTTACTATCATTTCCGATTGGGGTAAAAGGAACTTTGTGTCCTTCAATGCCTCAAAAAACCAATTTCTCCACCTATCAACTCGACACAATCTTTCAAACACCTATCCCCTATTCTTCAACAACACTCAGCTGTCACCATCTTCAACACTAAACATCCTCGGTCTATCCTTAACTCAAAATCTTAACTGGAAACTTCACATCTCGTCTCTCACTAAATCAGCTTCCTAGAGGTTAGGCGTTCTGTATCATCTCCGCCAGTTCTTCTCCCCAGCACAGTTGCTAACCATATACAGGGGCATTGTCCGCCCTCGTATGGAGTATGCATCTCACGTGTGGGGGGGCTCCACTCACACAGCTCTCTTGGAAAGAGTGGAGTCTAAGGCTCTTCGTCTCATCAGCTCTCCTCCTCTTACTGATAGTCTTCTACCTTTTAATTTCCGCAGCCATGTTGCCTCTCTTTCTATCTTCTATCGATATTTTCATGCTGACTGCTCTTCTGAACTTGCTAACTGCATGCCTCCCCTCCTCCCGCGGCCCCGCTGCACTCGACTTTCTACTCATGCTCATCCCTATACTGTCCAAACCCCTTATGCAAGATTTAACCAGCATCTTCACTCTTTCATCCCTCACGCTGGTAAACTGTATTTCTGTATTTCCTCCTGCCTACGACTTGAACTCTTTCAAGAGAAGGGTATCTGGACACCTCTCCCGAAATTGATCTCTCTTTCGGCCACCTCTTTGGATTCTTTTTGTGAGCAGCAAGTAGCGGGCTTTTTTTTTTATTATTGTTTACTTTTTTGTGTGCCCTTGAGCTCTCTCCTATCCTGTAAAAAAAAATAACAACAACAACAACAACAACAGTAACAACAACAACAGTAACAACAACAGCAACAACAGCAACAACAACAACAACAACAACAACAACAACAACAACAACAACAACAACAACAACAACAACAACAACAACAACAACAACAGGAAGGCGGTGGCTGATTGGTTAGCGTGCGGGCCCCGCATTCACCGCACCATGGACGACGTCGGTTCGAGTCCGTCCGCTACCACCTGGGATTTTTTAGTCACCGCCGAGTGGCCTAAGACTACCCACATGTTGTCCTGAAGACCACCACCATCAACCCGTACTTTAGAATAAACCGTCCAAGTGAATCAAGAATGAGTTCCGGGGAGCAGCATGAGTCAAATATAAATGGCGCCACTATAAAAATTGCCTGCGCCATGACGGGCCTGAGCCGACCACCAGGCCCCTGAAGAAAGCCTACCGGTGCTACACGCGAAGACGTAAAAATAATAAAAAAGCAACAACAACAACAGCAACAACAACAACAACAATCAAAATCCTGTCAGAATGGACGAAAATTAAATTCCTTTAACTCGTATGTCTTCTCGAGGGAAAATTACAACGTCAGCCTTTTCTTCCCCTTCTTCCCTCCCACCCTCTCACCCTCCCTCCCTCCTCCTCCTCTTACACACTCTTTTTTTTTTTTTTCTCTCTCCTTCACTAACTTCTTGCCTCGCCTTCCTCTCCCTTCATCGCTCCTTTCATGTCTCCTCTCTCTCTCTCTCTCTCTCTCTCTCTCTCTCTCTCTCTCTCTCTCTCTCTCTCTCTCTCTCTCTCTCTCTCTCTCTCTCTCTCTCTCTCTCTCTCTCTCTCTCTCTCAACTCATAACACTGCCTCGTTTTTTCCTTCTTTCCCCCTCCTTTCTTCTCCCATCTTTATATTTCCTCTCCATTCCTCATCATTATTTTCCTCTCTTTCTTTTCCGACGACCCTGCAACAATTTATAACTTTTCGTCACTTTTTTATTTCCTCTTGCCTTCCGTCCTTCGCTTCCTCTCTTTTTCCTATTCTTCATTCATGATTCGCCCACTCTTCCTCTCTCTCACTCTCCCTCCTTTTCTCTTCCTTCATTCCTCCTCCAAAACATATAACACATTCCATCGTCGACTTGCTCTCCAAGGCTTCTCTCCTCCCTCCCTCTCCTTCCTCTTCTTCCGTCAGCCGTCTCCTCTCCTTCTCCCCCTTCTCTCTCCTCTCAGTAACACCCCTCTTTTAATCTATTCCTCCCTCCCCTCCTAAACACAACACCCCCCCTTATCTCTCCTTCTCACGTACTGTCACCTAATAGTATTTACCCCATTTCCCCTCCACGGCCTTGCCTTCTCCTTCCTCTCCCTCTTCCCTCCTCCCTCTTGGCAAACATAACCTTCATCCCTTCTCTATGCCCTTATTCTCTCCCTCTTTCCCAAAAATTAATGAATAAATAAATAAATTAATGTATAAGTAAAGTTAACAATGTAGAATGGTAATGAAAATAAGGTATAGTAACGATAATGAGAATAGGAATAAAAAAATGAATAATATATACTCCTCCACACTCAACATTCCCTCCAACACTCCTCCGCCTCTTTCTTCCTCTTCTCCTCCATCTTGTAACTGTCTCCCTCCCTCCCCCCTTCCTCTCCAGTCCTTCTCTCCCCTCGCTTTCTCCTTCGGTTATTTGGCTATTATTACAGTCCATGATAACGGAAGCAGTATTATTTTTATTTTCATTTGTCCGTCTTTTTGTGTGTATCATTTCATCGTCAAAACTCAAAACCCATTCGCCCTAGACTGATGAAATTTGATATGTACACGTGTAGTGACCTAATCTCAATAGCTATGGAAAATCAGTGTCATAGGTCAGGGGTTAAGGTCAAACAGGCTAAAAAAAAAGGTTAATTTGCAACCTCGAGAGTGATATTTTTCTAGTTGTTGATGTTGTTGTTGATGTTGTTGTTGTTGTTGCTGGTGGTGGTGGTGGTGGTGTTTTTTTTTTTTCCTTCGTAATGAGTCTCGGCTTCACTTTCTTTTCTACTCTTTTTCTCACTTTTTTTCTTTCCAACCTCATTTTTTTCCGCCCTGTCCCTTCTGTTCCTCCTCCGCTTGAGTAACTGTAATATCTTTTCTTCCTTCCTTTCTTTGGTTTTCATTCGCTTTTTTTCATATTTTTTCCCACTCGCACGTCACCTTGATTAACCTCATTACCCGCCACTCACTTCCTTCCTCTTATGACTGGGTTTTTTTTTCCTCCTTTTTGTACGCCTCTTCTCTCCTCCTCCTCTCCTTTTGTTACTCTGTTCCTTTGTCTTCCTCTTATTATTGTTCTTTTCCACCCTCTTACAACTTTTTATTAACCTCTTCCTTTTGTTTCTCTCCATCTTATTATTTTTTCTTCTCTGATATTTTTTTTATTACTTCTTACTCCTTTCTTTCTGCCTTCTCCTCCTCCTCTCCTTTCTCCTCTTCTTTTGCTGTTTTTTTTCTGTTCTTCCTCTTCTTCCTCTTATTGCTCTTCTTATTTCCTTCTCTTCCCCTCATTTTCTTCCTCTTCCTCCTCCTCCTTTCCTTTATTTTTTCCCCTTATTGCACTTTTCCTTCTTTTCATGATTCTTATTACTTCCTCATGTCCTCTTTCCCTTCCTCCTCCTCCTCCTCCTCCTCCTTCTTTTCTTATTATTATTTTGCTTCCCACTTTTTGTAATGTTTTCCTTATCATTTTCTTTTCTCCTTCTTTCCTTTTACTCCTTCCTGTTTTGGTCACGGTAACTATAATTATTTTTTTTTATCTTTTATGCTTCTCTCTCTCTCTCTCTCTCTCTCTCTCTCTCTCTCCTTTCACTTAACAATTTTCTCTTGCACTTTACAGCAAATAGGAGCAAATGGTGAGAGAGAGAGAGAGAGAGAGAGAGAGAGAGAGAGAGAGAGAGAGAGAGAGAGAGAGAGAGAGAGAGAGAGAGAGAGAGAGAGAGAGAGAGAGAGAGAGAGAGAGAGAGAGAGAGAGAGAGAGAGAGAGAAGGTAAAGACAGCGGAATGCAAATGAGTGGATGAAATAATTGAGGAAATAGAGAAGCAAAGAGGTAAATTATGAAAAAAGAAAAAAATGTTAAGGCAAGATGTATGAATAATTAAGAGAAATACGAGAAGGGAGAAGAAAAGGAAAGAAAGTGAATGGAGAAAAGGATAGAAATGAGAGAGGGAAGGATTCGAAAAGAGAGGGAAATGGAGGAAAAAGATAATTTAGAACAATGGGAAGGACAAAAGGGTGAACAAAAGAGGAGTGGCAAGGAAACAATTAGAGAGTGAAGAAGAGGAAAAAGAGGAATTCGTTCAGGAGGAAGAACAAAAAGGAGAAAAAAAGGAGAAGAAAACGAATAGGGTTAAAAGATGGGAATGTGAGAGAAGGGAAGAAGAAATGTTTTGTGATGTCGGTATAACCAGAGGCAGCCATCAAAGAGAGAGATAAACTAAAGAAAACTAAGTCACCCGGACCAGCTGATGTTTTCTCAGGTGTTCTGAAGGAAGATAGAGACAAAGTTTCCGAACCACTGGTCAGCATGTTTAGGGAGTCTCTTGACTCAAGAGTCGTACCGACAATATGGAGAAAGTCCAACGTTGTGCAGGTATTTAAGAAGTCAGTACTCTCAAACTGCCTCCCAACTACTTTTGCCGTCGGATTTAGGAAAACCTCGATTCTGTTATTCCTGAAAAATATCCACACCGTCTAGATCAGGGGTTCCCAACCTTTTTGCTCCTTTGTACCCCTTGGGCATTTTTATAGGTTCCCGTGTACCCCTAAAAAATTAGGATAAAATACGATGAAATTGTAATATTTTGATATTATTTTATAATGAAATTTGTATGTGTAGACTGATGATATAATTTAAATAAGTTTTGCTTACTAAAATGAGGAAATTGAAAAAAAAAAACGATATTGTGCAATTTGAATGCAGATGTATTGTACAGAAGTAGTTATTTTCTCGGACCCAATGTACCCCCTGAAAAGTGCAAATGTACCACTGGGGGTAGATGTACTCCAGGTTAGGAACCCCTGGTCTAGAGAAACACAAACTTATGAATATCTCCCAGCATGGGGAGGCGGAGGCTGAACAGATAGCGAGACGGCCTCGCGTTCAGGAGGACGCGAGTTCAATCCCCGACCGGTGCCACCAGGCTGGGATTTTTCAGCCGCTGCCGAGTGGCTTAAAACTACCCACATGCTGTCCAGAAGACCACCTATCAACCCGAACTCTAGCTTCTAAGATTAAAGATGAGCTCCGGGAGGGCAGCATGAGCCAATGCAAGATGGCGCCACTATAAACACTCGCCTGCGCCAGAACGGGCTGGTCCGACCATCAGGCCCCACCGGGAAGAAGCCTTGGACCGACCATCAGGATCCACCGAGAAGAAGTCTACCGGCGCAATAGGCCAAGACGTAAAAAAAAATCTTTTGTCATTTTACAAAAAGGTGCGCGAACCGGCAGATAGGGATGACAAGTATGACAAAGTACATCTTGGTTATAGTAGAGCATTCGACAAAGTGCCTCACTTTTAAGTTATTTAAATTTCCACAAGAGAGTGGGTACTGGGTGGATCAAGGCGCGGCTAAGTGACATGACGCAAGCTTATGTACGTGGGGATAAATCAGATTGGGTACGAGTTACCAGAGGCGTCCCGCAGGGATCAGGTCGGGGTCCTTTACTGTTTATCATATACAGCATCGATCTTGCCTGCGGTATAGCCAGTGACGCAAGCAAGTCGCTGATACATAAAAAAATTAGGAAGACTGATCCGTTCAAACAACCACGCTGCGGTGCTCCAGAGTGAGGCAACAAACGTGGTGCAATCCTACATTGAAAAATGCAACGTCGCAAGTCCTAAATGTAGGAGAAAATACCCCTCTAAGTAACTGATTATTATAACAGTTCATGGCCATCTAGGTTTCGCGGATATTTTATTCAAGATTTTAAATTGGTTAACTGCATTAATAGTGACGATTTATAGGGAGTACTTATAAAAAAAATGTAAGAATACACCAACCGGTATCAATTGAATATATTATACTTAAGGAAGGAACTAGGCAAGAAATGTTTCAAGAACAGGAAAGTGGATGAATGGAACAAACTGAGCATATATGTAGTTGAAGGAAACACAGTTGAAAACTTCAAGGATAAATATATTTATGGATGGGGAGGGAAGTGCCAAGGAGGGGAGGAGCTGCGATGTGTAGGTGGTCTTGCCTCGTATCTTTGTGTATCCTTGTGCATCAGTGTGAAGCTGGCAGTTAGAGAAGGAAAAATGAAAGACAAAAATATTAATTCAGGAGGACTGACATAAAGGAAGGAGGAAAAGGGAGAGAAAAAGAACAAGCAAAGGAGGGGAATGAGAGAGGGAAGGAAACGAACAGAGAGAGGAATAGGAAAATAATAAGTTCGAACAAGAAAATGGATAACGGAGAGAAGGAAATGGAGAAAATAAATGGAGGAAAAGAAAGGGAAAGAATGAGAAGGGGCAGGAGGCAGGAAGATGTACAGGGACGCGAATGGAGGAGAAAGAAGGATCACATTATAGAGGCAGAACAAGGCTATAAAAATCATCACCCAAAAGAATTATCCATTTCCTTTCACATATCCATTACAATTACGCTTACGCTTACAGTAACGAATACGCTTACGATTGAATGTACGAGCGAAATTCCGATTGCAAATTTATCATGTCGTTCCTCTTTTCTCCTTTTGTGTGACTCTTTCCCCTTGCCAGTCACGAACAGTCACTCCCTCGCTCCGTCATCGTGCTCTGATGGGTCATCTGTCTCCAGTTGCTCAAGCTCATCGCACTTATTGGCAATTATTTTTTCACCTCGGAGCGTGGAATTGCTTTGTCACCCTGCTTTATAAGTCTAATTCCAAGATTTATTAGGTTTTCATCTCAGACGTTTCAGCATCACGTTCAGCTAAAGATTTATCACTGAGATCAGAGACTAGCTTCTACAGTATGTTTCTAACAGTAATCTCTCTCTCTCTCTCTCTCTCTCTCTCTCTCTCTCCTCATCAATTTTCAAACACCTCCCAGTCACCTTTCCCTCCTCCATCACAGTTTTCTTTTCCTCCCTCCCTCCCTCCTTCCCTCCATCCCTGGCTCTTCTCGTTAACTAATTTACACCTATTTACCTCCCTCTGGACGACATACTACATCCTCCTCCTCCTCCTCCTCCACCTCCTCCTCCTCCTCCTCCTCCTCCTCTTCCTCCTCCTCCTCTTGCTGCTGCTGCTGCTGGTTCTCTGTTCTTTGAGCCATCCTTTTTTTCCTCCTTTTTTCCGTCTTTCTTTCTCACCATCCTTCTTTCCTTTCTTTCATTCCTATCCTTCGTTGTACTCTCTCTCTCTCTCTCTCTCTCTCTCTCTCTCTCTCCTTCTTCCTCTAAGTGAATGGTGGTTCAAATACTCTTAGCTCGCTGGCTGCCTCTTCGAAAACCATTTTGGGCAGGTCATTAGCCTCTTTTTTTTCTTCGACTGTATATCATTACCGGTTTGCCTCTTTTTCTGACTTCTACCCTTCTTATTTTCCTCTTTTTCTCCTTGCCATGCTATCTTGACAAACATACATACGGTACACTTTCAATCACACACACAAACATTCATACAGAGATGACACACATTTCACACACATGATTAATATATACATTCACACCACACACACACACACACACACACATACCTACATTCATATATTCACACATTAATGAACACACAAAAATATGTCTACCGTTCTATCTCTCTCTCTCTCTCTCTCTCTCTCTCTCTCTCTCTCTCACACACACACACCCACGTTGCAAAGTTTAGCATGAAATTTACAAAAAAAGCAACAAATAGGAATGTGAGAGAGAAAGAGAGAGAGAGAGAGAGAGAACTTTGGTGAACTCTGAACTTTGCTCCTGAGAAGACTCAGGCGATGGTGATCTCTCGGTCCCCGGCAGCCACACAAGCTGTCGAAGGAAGGGTGATGTTTGGCTCCGTCACCCTCCCGCTCCAGGATTACGTCAGGATCCTCGGAGTGGACTTGGACCGAGAGCTGCGCTTCGACCGCCACCTGAAACACGTCGCCCACCAAGCCTCCCTACGTGTCTCTGCCCTTCGTAGAGTGGCTAATTTCCTCGACAAGCGAGGAATTATGCTCCTCTACAAGGCCCAGGTAAGATCCTACCTGGAGTACGGGGCTCTGACCTGGATGTCCAGCGCTGCCACACACCTGCAGAGACTGGACAAGGTGGAGCGACGGGTGCAGCGACTGTTACAGGAGAACAACCCCCAGCCGCCCCCTCAGGATATTATATCTCTAGATACTCTGGAGCACCGCCGGGACATCGCTGCGCTGGTGGTGTTCCACGAGGCCCAGGTACAAGGAGTACCACACCTGGCGAGGGTGAGGCTCCCCCCGCGAGAGGCTGTGAGAGATACGAGAACGGTACTCTCCAGCCACGAGCAGGTCGGGGTTCCAAGGTCACGCGCCAGCCAGCACCAGAGGACTTTCAGCTCCAGGGTGTCCCGCCTGTGGAACACGTTCACGGCGGCAGGGCCAACATTGAGGGAATTGTCCACCCAGCAGGTAAAAGTGGCTGGTCACAGGTGGCGAAGAACATGCCCCACACCACTAGTGATGCTAAATACACAGTGAACAAGTGTAAAGGGCTTTTGAAATTATGCACAAGAAAAAGTGACAATTTAAGCCCTGAAAAGTGCAGTGAAACGTATGCTTCTCGTACGAACGATCGCATAAAGTGTCGTCGGCAAAAACAAATATGTTGTGTACTACAAATTGTCAGTTTAAATAAAAAGAGAGAGAGAGAGAGAGAGAGAGAGAGAGAGAGAGAGAGAGAGAGAGAGAGAGAGAGAGAGAGAGAGAGAGAGAGAGAGAGAGAGAGAGAGAGAGAGAGAGAGAGAGAGAGAGAGAGAAAAGGAGAAGAGGAAGAGGAGAAAAAAAACCGGGCGAGTAGAAAATAAAACGGGGAAACGCTTGGTACTCGTAGAAGACACGAAGAAAATGAGACAAGGAAGAAAAAAGAAAGGAGGAGGAAGAAAAGAAGGTAGGGATGAGCAGGAGGGAGGAGGAGGAGGAGGAAAAGGAGGAGGATGAAGAAAAAAAAAGAGGAGCAGGAGGAAGCATGGGAACATGGACGAGCTGGCAGCAGAAGTTTGTTGGCTCATTTGGAAGCTGGCTGCTTTTAGCGATGTAATCAATCCATCTGCCACTATAGAGTGACCTGCGGATTATATTAAATTAAAGCACTTCTGTAAGTACTTTTGGATATGTTTAGTTCACTCCAGACGCAGTAAAGTGACGAAAAATGCGATTCATAAAGGAGCTGATCGATTCGGCACTAACTACTTCCGCAGGAAGGCTGTTCCAGTGGCGGATTGCTCTGTTTGAGAAATAGTTCCTGTCAAAAACTACACTGCATCGCTTCACTTGAATCGTTTTTCAAATGTTTCATGTTCACGGGTTAGTCTGTAGCGTAAAGAGTTTGGAGTGATCGACGTTACTGACCTTGTTCCAGTACTTGAAGACTTGTATCATGTCTCCCCGCAATCATCTCTTTTCCAACGAGAAGAGGTTGAGTCGCTGTACTATCTCCAGTAATTCAATGTCTTTCTTGTGATTAGGAAACAAGAATTGCACGGCGTATTCCAGATATATACAAGGATATCATGACTCCCGGCGTCTTATATTCAAAGTTCCTCGCTATGAACCCGAGCATAGTACTGGCTTTCTTGCAGGCGGATTTGCAGTGTTTTGTGTTTTTCAAGTCACTATTGATAGTGACCCCGAGATCTGTTTCCTCCTGCAGCACTTGTAGTGAAAGAGAGAGAGAGAGAGAGAGAGAGAGAGAGAGAGAGAGAGAGAGAGAGAGAGAGAGAGAGAGAGAGAGAGAGAGAGAGAGAGAGAGAGAGAGAGAGAGAGAGAGAGAGAGAGAGAGAGAGAGAGAGAGAGAGAGAGAGAGAGAGAGAGAGAGAGAGAGAGAGAGATTTACATAGATTTACATAGAAAATCAGACCACACAGACCCCATGGTCCAGACTTGGTGGTCTGTCCTTAAACCTAAGTGATTTTACATTAATCAGAAGACTCCAAAACGTTACATTTCTACTCTAGTTGATATTAAGTTGAAGGAAGTGACGGTCGAGCTTTTTTTAGAAGGAGTCAATCGTGTTACACTGGACCACTGATGGTGAGAGCTTCTTCCATTCTCGCACTACAACGTTGGTGAAGAAAAATTTGGTGCAGTCTGAATTTACTTGTCTACATCTGAGTTTTACGCCATTGTTCCTCGTGCGCAAAGTGTCATCGATCATAAACAATGTTGATCTGTCTACATTCGTGAAACCATTAAGTATTTTAAAACATTCGATCAGTTTTCCTCGGAGGCGACGTTTCTCAAGAGAGAACATGTTAAGGGTAGAAAGCCTTTCTTCGTAGGATTTGTTGCGCAAGGAAGGGATCATTTTCGTTGCCCGACGCTGAACACCTTCTAATTTAGCAATATCCTTTGCATGGTGGGGAGACCAAAACTGTACCGCATATTCCAAGTGGGGTCTGACTAAACTGTTGTAGAGCGTGAGTATTACATCTTTCTTCTTAAATAAAAGTTTCTTTAATGAAGCCCAACATTCTGTTCGCTTTATTTGCTGCATCGATGCATTGCTGTGAGAATTTGAGGTTTGACGCGATTTTGACCCCCAAGTCCTTGACGCATTGAACGCTTTTGAGTTTAACGCCGCGCATTTCGTAATCAAACTTCTTATTCCTCGTTCCAACTTGAAGGACCTGGCACTTGTCTACGTTAAAGGGCATCTCCCATCTATCCGACCAAGCTGAAATTTTGTGCAAATCCTCTTGGAGGCTTTGCCTGTCTTCGTCAGTGAGAACCGAGTTACCAATCTTTGTGTCGTCTGCAAATTTACTAATGCGGTTATTGAGTCCAACATCCACGTCGTTGATGTAAATAATGAAGAGCACTGGGCCAAGAACTGAGCCCTGAGGGACGCCACTAGTGACCGGCGCCCACTCTGAGTTAAATCCGTCAATCACTACTGTTGTTGTCTGTTGCTCAACCAATTCGCGATCCATTGGTTTACCTGACCGTCAATACCTATTTGCTTTAATTTGTAAAGTAATTTATGATGCGGGACTTTATCAAACGCTTTCTGAAATCAAGATAGACTACGTCCAGTGATTTGGTTACGTCATAAACAGTGAAGAGGTCGTTATAAAGGTTAATAGATTTGATAGGCAGGATCTTTTGTTTCGAAGCCATGTTGTGAGTCCCCAATTAATGAGTGGCTTTCAAGGTAACTCACAATTTTATCTCTAATTATGCCCTCAAGTAGCTTACCTACAACCGAAGTTAGAATAATGGGCCTGTAATTACCTGGTACTTGTTTTGTCTCCTTTCTTAAAAATCGGTGTCACGTTAGCCTTTTTCCAATCTGAAGGGACAATGCCTTGTCGCAAGGACATATTGAATACGGTTGTGAGGGAGGAGAGTATTTCGCTCTTTGTTTCTTTCAGCAGAGTTGGATATACTTTATCAGGTCCGGGACTTTTATTTGTTTTAAGTGATTTGAGGGCTTTAAGGACTTCATCGGGTTTTATTTCAAAGCTAGACAATGCATGCTCGGGATTTACATTAGTACTGGTGTTGGTGGTGGTGGTGGGAGGACTGTTAGTATTAAACACCGAGGAAAAGTAATTATTTAATAGGTTTGCAACGTGTTGGCTGTCAGTCACTAGTGCACCGTCGCTGTTTGTTAAAGGTCCAATTCCACTTCTGATCGCCTTTCTGTTGTTTATGTAACTGAAGAAGGATTTCGGATTATTTTACAGTTGGCTGCAATATTTTCTTCATATCTACGCTTTGCCTGATGCACTAATCTTTTACTCGTCGCCTTGCATCATTGTAAAGTCTAATGTTTTCAGGCGTGCTTTGGTCTTTCTTTAACCTGTAAGACAATTTTCTCTCCTTGACTGAGTGTTTAATTTCGCTATTAAACCACGGTGGACTTTATTAGTGTTAATTCGCTTCGCACAAGGGTACAAATGTGTCCTGCTGAGTGAGTAAGTGATTTTTAAAGTTTAGCCAGGCGTCCTCTGCATTGCCGTCATCTGATAGTTGCATATCTATTAGTTTTCGTCGGATTTCTACGAAGTTGGCTCTTTTGAAATTGGGCACCTTAACTTTATTTTCAGTCACCGATGTTTGAGCTCTAATGTCAACGCGCACTAGTTTATGATCGCAGGAACCGAGGTGTTCTCCTACCGTGACATTACTGACTAGGTTATCTTGGGTCGCTATAACAAGGTCAAGTATGTTATTTTGTCGAGTTGGTTCAGAAACCATTTGGCTTAGATAATTTTCCTCTAGAAATTCGATCATTCTATGGGACTCACCTTCTGTACCCGACAGTGTCGCCCAGTCGATATGGGGGAGGTTAAAGTCTCCTAGTATCAGTGAGTCGCTGTTATTAAGTGACTGCCTTAAGACGCTGTACATTTCAAGATCACCTTCAAGTGATTGCCCCGGAGGCCTGTAAGTGACAGATATATTTAAATTGACTTTTGCAATGTTTACTCGCACGCACAAATGTTCAACGTTACTGTTTCTTGGTGTTTTGTCAGTAGGTTGCAAGTAGCTTTTGACAAAAAGGGCGACACCACCCCCTCTACGGTTTACACGATCATTGTTGAAGAATCTGTAGCCATCTATGTTGTATTCGGAACTTAAATCAATATTAGTGGTGTCGATAAATGTTTCGGTTATAGCAATTACGTCAAAGTTTTCTGTCAGAGCAAGACATCGCAGTTCATCGCAGTTCATCGCAGAGAGAGAGAGAGAGAGAGAGAGAGAGAGAGAGAGAGAGAGAGAGAGAGAGAGAGAGAGAGAGAGAGAGAGAGAGAGAGAGAGAGAGAGAGAGAGAGAGAGAGAGAGAGAGAGAGAGAGAGAGAGAGAGAGAGAGAGAGAGAGAGAGAGAGAGAGAGAGAGAGAGAGAGAGAGAGAGAGAGAGAGAGAGAGAGAGAGAGAGAGAGAGAGAGAGAGAGAGAGAGAGAGAGAGAGAGAGAGAGAGAGAGAGAGAGAGAGAGAGAGAGAGAGAGAGAGAGAGAGAGAGAGAGAGAGAGAGAGAGAGAGAGAGAGAGAGAGAGAGAGAGAGAGAGAGAGAGAGAGAGAGAGAGAGAGAGAGAGAGAGAGAGAGAGAGAGAGAGAGAGAGAGAGAGAGAGAGAGAGAGAGAGAGAGAGAGAGAGAGAGAGAGAGAGAGAGAGAGAGAGAGAGAGAGAGAGAGAGAGAGAGAGAGTGTTAAGGCGGGAGGGAGGCAAGAGTAGGAAGAAGGGTGGATGAAAAGAAGAAGAGTTAACGGAAGGAGGAGGGAGAAGGGAGGGAGGGAGGGAGGTTTAAGGGATGGAGGAAAACTTTTGAAGAGGGTGGAAGGTTATAAAGTTTGTGTAAAGATCTTGGCTTGGCGAGGGAGGGTATTGCGGGAAAGGTTTATTGAAGGTGTGTATGTGTGTGTGTGTGTGTGTGTGTGTGTGTGTGTGTGTGTGTGTGTGTGTGTGTGTGTGTGTGTGTGTGTGTGTGTGTGTGTGTGTGTGTGTGTGTGTGTGTGTGTGTGTGTGTGTGTGTGTGTGTGTGTGTGTGTGTGTGTGTGTGTGTGTGTGTGTGTGTGTGTGTGTGTGTGTTTAAATGAAAGAGAAAATAATACAATAAAAGATAAAAAAAAACATAATACAGAGAAAGAAAGACACACAAAATAAGATAAAAAAGACATGATACAAACAGGCAAACATGAAACGAAACTGTGACGGAGAAAAGAATACACACACACACACACACACACGTCAACGACCTGCTATCTCCATGGGGTCGAGTTGAGGCAATGAAAAAAATAACATGAAACAGATGAAAACCAGAAGAGAGAGAGAGAGAGAGAGAGAGAGAGAGAGAGAGAGAGAGAGAGAGAGAGAGAGAGAGAGAGAGAGAGAGAGAGAGAGAGAGAGAGAGAGAGAGAGAGAGAGAGAGAGAGAGAGAGAGAGAGAGAGAGAGAGAGAGAGAGAGAGAGAGAGAGAGAGAGAGAGAGAGAGAGAGAGAGAGAGAGAGAGAAGGGGGGGATGACAAAGGGTGAAGCAACTTAAAGTTAAAAATATCCAGTAAAATATTTTCTCTGGAGACAAGAAATGCATATACGAAGAGAGGAGGAGGAGGAGGAGGAGGATTAAACGATGATAGTGGAGGTGTTGCTGAAAACAAAAAAAGGAGAGGAGGAGGGGGATGAGAGGGAGAAGGAGGAGGAGGAAGAGGAGGAGGAGGGGGAATAAAAGATGATAGTGAGGGTGTTGCTGGAAAAAAAAATAGGAGGAGGAGGAAAAAAAAATAAGAATAAAAATAAAGACCCAAAAAACAGGAGAAAGAAGTAGACAAAAAGGAGATATGCAGGAGGATAAAATGAAAGACAAAGGAGAGGCCAAAAGAGTGGAATAACACGCGAGAAAGAAACGAAAGGACACAAAGAAAATGCTGAATGAAAGATCTGAAGGGCAGGTAGGAAAGGAAACATTGCAATAAAAAGAGAAACACAACCACAAACACACGCGGTAAACAGATAAGGAAAATGCGGCATGAAAGGAGAAAAAGAAGAGAGAGAGAGAGAGAGAGAGAGAGAGAGAGAGAGAGAGAGAGAGAGAGAGAGAGAGAGAGAGAGAGAGAGAGAGAGAGAGAGAGAGAGAGAGAGAGAGAGAGAGAGAGAGAGAGAGAGAGAGAGAGAGAGAGAGAGAGAGAGAGAGAGAGAGAGAGAGAGAGAGAGAGAGAGAGAGAGAGAGAGAGAGAGCAGATTTATTCATAAGCTCCCCTCTCTTTCTCACTTCCATTGTCTCATTCTCTCATTTGCATATTGCCTTTACACCCACGAACCTGCAGGAGGCAAAAAAAAAAAATTAAAAAAAGCACACCTCCATTTCCCCAGGCTTAGGAAAACAGAAAAAGGAGGAAGGCGAGAAGGAAAGGCCAAGATGAAGCAGGAGGGAAAATGGAGGAAATGAAAGAAGAAAAATGGAGACGTGAGTTTGTCATGAGAGACGAATGGAAAAGAAAAGGAGGAGGAGGAGGACGATGACTAGGACGAGAAGGAGGAGGAGGACCAGGAGGAGAAGGAGGGAAAGGGGGAGGAGTAGGAAGAGAAGGAGGAGACGAAGAAAAACAGGAGGAGTAGGACGAGGACGAGGACGAAGAAAAACAGGAGGAGGAGGAGGAGGAGGAGGAGAGAAAGGTGGAAGTGGATGG
>NC_066533.1:4413995-4416495 GCF_024679095.1 Eriocheir sinensis
CTGATACCCTCCTCTTGAAAGAGTTCAAGTCGTAGGCAGGAGGAAATACAGATGAAGGAAGATTGTTCCAGAGTTTACCAGCGTGAGGGATGAAAGAGTGAAGATGCTGGTTAACTCTTGCATAAGGGGTTTGGACAGTATAGGGATGAGCATGAGTAGAAAGTCGAGTGCAGGGGCCGGGAGGGGGGAGGCATGCAGTTAGCAAGTTCAGAAGAGCAGTCAGCGTGGAAATATCGATAGAAGATAGAAAGAGAGGCAACATTGCGGCGGAATTTAAGAGGTAGAAGACTATCAGTATGAGGAGGAGAGCTGATGAGACGAAGAGCCTTTTCCTCCACTCTGTCCAGAAGAGCTGTGTGAGTGGAGCCCCTCCACACATGAGATGCATACTCCATACGAGGGCGGACAAGGCCCCTGTATATGGACAGCAACTGTGCAGGGGAGAAGAACTGGCGGAGACGGTACAGAACGCCCAGCCTCGAGGAAGCTGATTTAGTAAGAGATGAGATATGAAGTTTCCAGTTGAGATTTTGAGTTAAGGATAGACTGAGGATGTTTAGTGTTGAGGAAGGTGATAGCTGGGTGTTGTCAAAGAATAGGGGATAGTTGTTTGGAAGATTGTGTCGAGTGGATAGGTGGAGAAACTGTGTTTTTGAGGCGTTGAAGGACACCAGGTTCTTCTTGCCCCAATCGGAAATAATAGTAAAGTCTGAGGCTAAGCGTTCTGCAGCCTCCAGCCTTGAGTCGTTAAGTTCCTGAAGGGTGGGTCTTCTATTAAAAGAAGTTGAATAATGCACAGTGGAATCATCGGCGTAGGAATGGATAGGACAGTTCGTTTTGGAAAGAAGATCATCAATGAACAACAGAAAAAGAGTGGGAGATAGGACAGAACCCTGTGGGACACCACTGTTAATAGATTTAGAGGAAGAACAGTGACCGTCTACCACGGCAGAAATAGAACGGTCAGAAAGGAAACTGGAGATAAAGGTACAGAGAGAAGGATAGAAACCGTAGGAGGGTAGTTTAGAAAGCAAAGATTTGTGCCAGACCCTATCAAAAGCTTTTGATATGTCCAGCGCAATAGCAAAAGTTTCACCGAAACGGCTAAGAGAGGATGACCAAGAGTCAGTTAAGGCTAGAGTCACCACTTGCGGAACCCATACTGGCGATCAGATAGAAGGTCAGAAGTGGAAAGGTGCTTTTGAATCTTCCGGTTAAGGATTGATTCAAAAGCTTTAGATAGACAAGAAAGTAAAGCAATAGGACGGTAGTTTGAGGGATTAGAGCGGTCACCCTTCTTAGGTACAGGCTGTATGAAGGCATACTTCCAGCAAGAAGGAAAGGTAGATGTTGACAGGCAGAGGCGAAAGAGTTTGACCAGGCAGGGTGACAGCACGGAGGCACAGTTTTTAAGGACAATAGGAGGCACTCCATCAGGTCCATAAGCCTTCTGAGGATGGAGGCCAGAGAGGGCATAGAAAACATCATTTTGAAGAATCTTTATAATAGGCATAAGGGAGTCAGAGGGGGGATGAGTAGGAGGAATATGCCCAGAATCGTCCAGAGTGGAGTTTTTAGAAAAAAAAGTTTGAGAGAAGAGTTCAGCCTTAGAGATAGATGAGACGGCAGTGTTGCCGTCAGGACTAAGGAGTGGATGGGAAGATGAAGAAGTAAAGTTGGAGGAGATGTTTTTGGCTAGATGCCAGAAGTCACGGGAAGAGTTAGAGAAAGCAAGGTTTTGACATTTTCTATTAATGAAAGAATTTTTGGTTAGTCGGAGAATAGATTTGGCACGATTTCGGGCAGAAATGTAAAGTTCATAATTAGCATTAGTTTGAAGGCTCTGGTATCTTTTGTGAGCTACCTCTCTATCATTGACAGCACGAGAACAAGCGTGATTAAACCAAGGCTTTTTAGCGTAAGGAGTAGAGAAAGAACGAGGAATGTATGCCTCCATTCCAGAGACAATCACCTCTGTGATGCGCTGAGCACACACAGAGGGGTCTCTATCCTGGAAGCAATAATCATTCCACGGAATGGAAAAGTACATCCTCAGGTCGTCCCACCGAGCTGAAGCAAAATGCCAGAAGCATCGCCTCTTCGGTGGGTCCAGAGGGTGTACAGGAGCGATAGGACAGGATGCAGAAATAAGATTGTGATCGGAGGAGCCCAACGGAGAGAACAGTTTGACAGAATAAGCAGAAGGGTTTGAGGTAAGGAAGAGGTCTAGAATGTTGGGCCGATCTCCAAGACGGTCAGGAATACGTGTAGGGTGCTGGACCAACTGCTCTAGGTCGTTGAGGATAGCAAAGTTGTAGGCTTGTTCACCAGGATGGTCAGGATGGTCTCTTTTCCGTCTATTTATAGATCTGTTTGCTTGTTTCGTTTTCTGTCAAGGTTTCAAGGTGTGTGTGTGTGTGTGTGTGTGTGTGTGTGTGTGTGTGTGTGTGTGTGTGTGTGTGTGTGTGTGTGTGTGTGTGTGTTAAGAATCTGTATGTAT
>NC_066533.1:4418995-4426495 GCF_024679095.1 Eriocheir sinensis
GGGCCGTCCACACTTAGCGCTCTCGCTGCCGAGTCTGTATTAGTTTTAGGGACAAATAGATGTTTATGTTGTCTTGTGCTGCTATTTGTCATGCTGTTAACAGCTGGGAGAGTTAAGAAGAAGTCTGGGTAGTGGTGGATGACTTGTTTAAAGACCATAGATACTCTTCAGGGTAATTTGTTTCTTTATATTTAACCACTGAAGTTCATTGAGTATTGGTGCAGCGTGATCATACTTCCTGGCGCTGTCATCTGCATCTTTGGCTGGAAAGTTCTGATACCTTTGAGTCTCCTTCATTAGTGAACTATTTGTGGTGCTCCAGATTATGTTGCAGTAGTTTAGAATACGTAAAGCTAGAGATTGGATGACGGCGATACGGGTGGATTTATCAAAGTAATTTTTATTTATATATAAGTAAAATAAGGTACCCGTGACCCTTTTTTGTTGTATGAATGATGTGTTTGTCGAAAACCATGAACTGATCCAGGAAAATACCGAGATTTTTAACATGGGTGGAAGGTTGGATTATGCAATCTTCAAATTGGATGGTGGTGTTACTCGGTATTATTGATTTAATAAGACGTGTTCCTATAAATATGAACTGAGTCTTTTTTAGGTTTAGCATTAGACCGTCAATAAAAGAAAGAGAGAGAGAGAGAGAGAGAGAGAGAGAGAGAGAGAGAGAGAGAGAGAGAGAGAGAGAGAGAGAGAGAGAGAGAGAGAGAGAGAGAGAGAGAGAGAGAGAGAGAGAGAGAGAGAGAGAGAGAGAGAGAGAGAGAGAGAGAGAGAGAGAGAGAGAGAGAGAGAGAAACATTACCTCTTGTGGACAGCTCAGTTAGAGAAGCGTCTCATATTTTACAGGAAAACTGGTTTCCACTATATCAGAAAACAGTGATTGTGGTGGCGCTGGTGGAGTATGAGGAAGGAGAAGAGGAAGAAGAGGAGGAGGAGGAGGAGGTAAAGAGGGAGGAGGAAGAAAAGAGCTGTTGGAGATTAAGTGACAGGATCTGAAACTTTACGATCAGATAATTTTATGTCCTTTTCTTCGTCATTCCTTACTTTCAATTATTCCCTGTCCTCTCAACGCTCTTCTTTCCCTCCGCCCTCACCTATCCTCTCAACCCTCATCTTCCTCCCCACTCTTCTCTTCCCTCTCAACAGTTTTATTTCCCTTAACCCGAGAACGTCGGCAGACCCTTTTCTGGGCTTTCACGAGTCGTGGCTGTGGTACGGTGGACCCTAAAAAGGGCTCAACATAAAACCCATAATTCTAGCTAATTGTAGGCGGTGGTGGCATAGAGCAACCCACCATACATGCCCTGGGTCACAGTGGTGGGTGAGCGATCTTGAAATGGGCAGACTGAATTAGCTATCCACACAGTAATCATTTGTCAAATTATCTAAAGTAGACAACAAGCGACTCTCGGCTAGATGCCACGCGTCACAAGACTGTTTATTTTGTAAAAAAAACACCACCCAAAAAGAATGGAGTTTGAGTAAAAGTAAATATTTTTAACAGCTTTATGGTAATGAGAGGAGTACTCTGATGTACGTTCCATGCTCTTTTCTTAGTCTCAAAATGCAGTGTAATTTTGCCGTTTATCGGCCACTTCTCGGCTTTCTCATAGCCGAAGCCCACGGGTTAACCCTTCTATTAATTCTCAATCTTTTCCTTTCTCTCTATCATTCCTTACTCTCATCAATTGTCCTCCTCGCCACCCTTCCCTTCCCTATCAAAATTTTATCCCTCCTTACCCCACCCATATTACTCAATCTTATCCTTCCCCTCGTCCATTCACATCTCTTAACATTTTCTTTCTCTTAACCTTTTCGTTTCCTTTCATCTCTCATTTTCCTCTCAACCTTCACTCAATTTAACACCTCTGCCTGCCCTTTCATCTGTTTCTTTTCATGCCGATCTGTTTCCGCTGTGGTAGACGATCACTAATCTATGTCTAATCCTATCAACAGCGGTGTTTTGCAGCGCTCTATTTTATATCCCAATCTCTCTATATTGTTTATGAATGATCTTTCTAAAGGAAACTGCTTAATCCACTCTTACACCGATGGTTCTACTCGGCATTACTCAACATCATAAACAAAAGACCCTCACAATAGGAATTACACAACTCGTGGCCGGACGCTACAGAACGCTTGACCCCTGAGGTTACCATCGTTTCTAAATAAGGGGGAAGTAACTTGGTGTCCTCCAATGCCTCGAATCTTAATTTCCGTCGGCTACCTGACAACTCAATACAATCCTCCAGACATCTATCCCTTTTTTTTTTTAATACGCAGCTGTCCCCTTCGCTACACTAAACATACGTCAACTCAGAATTCCAACTGAAAATTGTCTCATCTCTTGCTAAATCAGCTTCCTCGAGGTTAGACTTTCTGTCTCGTCTCCACCAGTATTTTTCACCCTCCCAGATGTTATCCATCCGAATCAAGGGTCTACTCTGTCCTCGTATGGGATATACATCTCATGTGTGTGTGTGTGGGGGGGGGTCAACACACAGCCATTTCGGACAGAGTAGAGTCAATGGCTTTCACCTCGTCAGCTTTTAGCCTCGTCAGTTCCCGTCCTCTCACCGACTTTTCTACGTCTTAAATTTCACTGCACTGAGTTACCTTTTCCTATGTTTTACCGCTATTTTCGTGCTAACTGTTCTTTTGATCTTGCTAACCTTATGCCTCCACCCCTCTCGCGGCTTCACTGCACAAGACTCCAGCTCACCCCTACAGTGTCCAAATCCTTGATGAAAGGGTTAACAAGCATCTTCATTATTTTATCACTTTCGCTGGTTAACTCTGGAACAGCCTTCCGTCATCTTTATTTCCTCCTGCCTACGACTTAAACGCCTTCAAGAAAGAAGAATCAACACGCTTTTCTAACCCAATTTGAATTTTTTATTCGGTTATCCCCATACTTTTCGCTTTGGGGGAGCAGCTACATAATCTTTTTCTGTATCTTTTTTTTTGCCCTTGAGCTGTTTCCTTTGCTGTAAAAAAGACCTTCTCTTTCCTCTCAACCCATCCCTTTCCTCTAAAACTTCTTTTTTTTTTTTTCGACTTTGAGTTGTTTCCATTAGTGTTAAAAAAATACTCTTCCCTCTCAACCCTCTTCTTCCTCTCAACCCATCCCTTTCCTCTCAACCCTCTTATTCCTCTCAACCCATCCCTTTCCTCTCAACCCTCTTCTTCCTCTCAACCCATCCCTTTCCTCTCAACCCTCTTCTTCCTCTCAACCCATCCCTTTCCTCTCAACCCTCTTCTTCCTCTCAACCCATCCCTTTCCTCTCAACCCTCTTCTTCCTCTTAATCATTCCAATTATTCTCAACCCTCCCCTCCCTAGTCAGTGATTCCCTTTCCTCTCAATCCTTCCATTCCCTCTGTTCCCCTTCCTTCCCTTCCCTTCTCCACCACAAGAACAATCATTTTCCTCCCACAACTTCGTGGCCCCGCGCAGGTAATCAACCTTGAATAGAGGGAGGGAGAGAGGAGAAGGAGACGGAGAGGTGAGGTAAGGACAGAGAAGAGCAACGAGGAAGGGAAGGTGTGATTGAAGGAGAGAGAGAGAGAGAGAGAGAGAGAGAGAGAGAGAGAGAGAGAGAGAGAGAGAGAGAGAGAGAGAGAGAGAGAGAGAGAGAGAGACGATGACAAAGGGGGTAAAAAATGAGGATAAAGGGGAGAAAGGGGTACGAGAGGAGCAGGAGAGTAAGAGGGAGGGAATGGAGGAACATGCGGAGTGAAGGAGAGGGAGGCACGTAGTGAGGGGCAGAGAGAGACGATAACAAACGGGGCAGAGGAATGAGGATAAAGGAGAGAAGGAAGGTAAGAGAGGAGGACACAGCGTTAGGGACTGAAAGGGGAGAAATTAATGTCAGGAAACAGGAAACAGAAAGGAAAGAAAAAAAAACAAGGAGGCAGAAGAGATAAGGGCGGTGAGTGGGGAGCAAGAGTAAAAAGAAAGCAGAGAGAGGGGAGGGGAGAGAAAACAGATACAGAGAGTGAGTAAAGAAAGAGAGCGAGAGGGGGAGAGTAGGAGTAGAGGGCGTGTCACGAGGGAGCTAAAGTGTTTCATCAGCGTGGCTCAATTATCGAATTTAAGCGTTTACTGATGAGGCGCCTCCCAGAGATCCCGCCTTGATCAGCCGTGTCATGTCCTTCACTCAGGCGCTCCTCATCACCGTCCTCAGCATCAACAGCCCCCTCCCCCCCCAGCCCCCCCCCCACCCCAATCACCTCTTCCCACTCAACCGTCCTCTTCCTCACCACCCTTCCCTACCCTCTCGACCCTTTTAGTCCGCTTAACGATTTCCTTTCTTCTCAATATTTTCCTTTCCCTCTAACAGTTCTTACTCTTAATTAACCCTGTTTTTCCTCGCCACCCTTCCCTTTCCGCTCAACACTTTTATTTCTCTTAACGATTTCCTTCTTAATATTTTCCTTTCCCTTTAACAGTTCTTACTCTTTACCCTTTTCCTCCTCTCCACCCTTCCCTTTCCTCTTAACCCTTTTATTCCTCTTAACGATTACCTTTCTTCTCAGTATTTTCCTTTCTCTATTACAGTTCTTACTCTTAACCCTTACCTTCCTCTACAGTCTACACCCTTCCCTTTCCTCTTAACCCTTTTATTCCTCTTTCTTCTCAATATTTTCCTTTCCCTCTAACAATTCTTATTCTTAACCGTATTCTTCATCTCCACCCTTCCCTTTCTTCTCAACCCTTTTATTTCTCTTAACTCTACCCTTTCGTCTCAATATTTTCCTTCCCCTCTACCATTCTTTATTCTTAACCCTATTCTTCCTAACCTCACTTCCTTTTCCTCTCAACCCTTTTACTCCTCTTAACTCTACGCTTTCTTCACAGCCTTATCCTTCCCCTCTACCATTCCTCTCTCTTAACCCTTTCTTTCTCTTCACCCTTCCGTTTCATCTCCATCCTTTTACTCCTCTTAAAACTCTACGCTTTCTTCACAATCTTATCCTTCCCCTCTACCATTCCTCTCTCTTAACCCTTTCTTTCTCTTCACCCTTCCGTTTCCTTTCAACCCTCATATTCCGGTCACCCTCACTAGCCTACCATTTTCCTATTTTTACCACCACCACCCTCGTCGCACCTCTTGCCTCCTGCTTTTGTTTTACGCCCCTCATGGAAATATTTCACGCCTTATCATCGTCATCAGTTCCTCCCCTAACGTGCTTATCGGTTAATCAGTCATCATCCTCGTCATTACAATCTCTGTCTCATCCCCATCACCACAACACATTTTATCGCCTTCGTTACCCCTGTCAGTTCTGCATTGGTGTGTACGTCATCACCCCTGCACATCATCACCCCTGTCCTTCATCACCCCTGCACTTCATCACCCCTGCACTTCATCACCCCTGTACTTCATCACCCCTGTACTTCATCACCCCTGCACTTCATCACCCCTGTACTTCATCACCCCTGCACTTCATCACCCCTGTACTTCATCACCCCTGTACTTCATCACCCCTGTCCTTCGTCATCCCTGTCCTTCATCACCCCTGTCCTTCACCACCCTTGTCCTTCATCATCCCTGTACTTCATCACCCCTGCACTTCATCACCCCTGTCCTCCATTACCCCTGTACTTCATCACCCCTGTACTTCATCACCCCTGTCCTTCATCACCCCTGTACTTCATCACCCCTGCACTTCATCACCCCTGCACTTCATCACCCCTGTACTTCATCACCCCTGTACTTCATCACCCCTGCACTTCATCACCCCTGTACTTCATCACCCCTGCACTTCATCACCCCTGTACTTCATCACCCCTGCACTTCATCACCCCTGTACTTCATCACCCCTGCCCCTCATCACCCCTGTACTTCATCACCCCTGTACTTCATCACCCCTGTCCTTCATCATCCCTGCCCTTCATCACCCCTGTACTTCATCACCCCTGTCCTTCGTCATCCCTGTCCTTCATCACCCCTGTCCTTCATCACCCCTGTCCTTCATCATCCCTGTACTTCATCACCCCTGCACTTCATCACCCCTGTCCTCCATTACCCCTGTACTTCATCACCCCTGTACTTCATCACCCCTGTGCTTCATCACCCCTGTACTTCATCACCCCTGCACTTCATCACCCCTGTCCTTCATCACCCCTGTCCTCCATCACCCCTGTACTTCATCACCCCTGTCCTTCATCACCCCTGTCCTTCATCACCCCTGTCCTTCATCACCCCTGTCCTTCATCACCCCTGCACATCATCACCCCTGTCCTTCATCACCCCTGCACCTCATCACCCCTGTACTTCGTCACCCCTGCACTTCATCACCCCTGTACTTCATCACCCCTGTCCTTCATCACCCCTGCACCTCATCACCCCTGTCCTTCATCACCCCTGCACCTCATCACCCCTGTACTTCATCACCCCTGCACCTCATCACCCCAGTACTTCATCACCCCTGCACTTCATCACCCCTGTCCTTCATCACCCCTGCACCTCATCACCCCTGTCCTTCATCACCCCTGCACCTCATCACCCCTGTCCTTCATCACCCCTGCACCTCATCACCCCTGTACTTCATCACCAATATATTTCATCACCTTTTCTACCGTGCCATTTTATTTCTTAGCGCACATAATCATTACCACCTGCCTCGATAACCCGGCCAAGCGTCACCACCATCATCTTCACCACTATCCTTATAACCATCATAATCACCACCATCCTCACCTTCCCTGCTACCTGTTCTTCCCTTGTTCTCATCACCAAACACGTCACCACCACCATCCTCACCACCACACTAACCTTCCCTATCAACCGTTCCTTTCTTGTCCTCATCACTAATCCATGTCACACCACCGTCCTCACCACCAACCTAACCTTTCCTTCCTTGTCCACACCATCTACCACACCAACACCATCTTCATCACCATACTAACCTTCCCTGCCAACTGCTCCTTTCTTGTCATCACCACCAAACACTTCACCACCACCATCTTCACCACCATCCTGACCTCCCCTATTACCTGGTCATTCTTTGTCCTCACCATCTAAAACACCACCCCGATCTTCACCGCAACAATAACCTTCCCTACTACCTGTTCCTTTCTTATCCTCACCACCAAACGCGTCATCACCATCATATTCACCACCACATTAACCTTCCCTGCCAACCGTTATTTCCTTGTTCGTACCACCAACGCACGTCATCACCACTTTTATCACCTCCAATTACTCACCTCCGCCTCCTGTCCCTCGTTTATCTACCTCACTATCCCCATTATCATCAGTCCCTTACTTCCGCCAGTCGCCACCTCTTTGTCTTCGTCACATGACTCCCATCATCGTTATAATCACCCCCTTCACCCCTGCCACCCGTCAGCCCTGGTTCCCGCCAACACACGGGTTGCTCTGTCACCTTAATTTATGTATCACCATCTGTATGACTTTGATCTATATATCTCATTAACAGTATTTTCTGTATAAGTAATCAGGTCCCTCGTTACCTTA
>NC_066533.1:4431495-4501495 GCF_024679095.1 Eriocheir sinensis
ATAACTTATTAGACCTAGTACTCGTGAGTAATTCAGATCTTACACGTGAATGTCAAGTCGGCGAAAAACTGGATGGTTGCGACGCGACCATCACCTAGTTCTCCTAAAAATCAGAACAGACCATGAACTCACAGAAAACATGTCCAAGATTCCAGACTACAAAAAAGCCAATTTTAACTTCGCTCGTGAGCTGCTAACCCAGACAACTTGGGAACCCATGAACCTCACTCCGGTGGACGGCGCGTGGAACGGCTTTAAGAACAAACTCCTGGAGGTAGAGAGAACGACTGTTCCCATGAAGACAAGGAGAACAAATAATGCCACAAGCACACCATGGATGACTACCCAAGTTCGACGGGCGATTATTTTGAAGAAGAGAAAATACAACTTGCTAAAGGAAAACAGCACTGACGAGGCACGCGAACGGTACCATCAAAGCCTCAGAGCTTGCAGAACACTCATTCGCCAGCGTAAACGCGACTATGAAAAGCAAGTTGCACGCGAAGCCAAGTCCAACCCGAAAAAGTTCTTCACGTATATAAGAACCAAAAAGAAGACAAAAAGCAATATCGGTCCCCTAAAAGATGAAAGTGACGTACTAACACTGGACAGTAGACAAATGGTCGAAATCCTAAACAGGAACTTCGCGTCTGTGTTCACGGTCGAGAATACCCAGTCCGTACCCGAGAGCCCTTCCCCACCGATGGGAATCACTCCCCTAGAAATTGGTACAATCGACGAACGAGATGTGAAAAAGTACCTAGACAAACTCGAGACAAACAAGTCTACCGGACCCGACGACTTGTCACCCAGGCTGCTCAAGGAACTCAAGCAGCAAATCCTCAAGCCACTCACCGCCATCTACAATCTGTCACTACAACAAAACAAAGTCCCGAAAGACTGGAAACAAGCGAACGTAACACCGATCTACAAAAAGGGAGACAAAAGTGTGGCCCTAAACTGCAGACCAATCAGCTTGACCTCAGTGGCGGGAAAAAATCCTCGAGAAGATCATCAGAGACAAACTCGTTAGGTTCCTTGAAGACAACAACATCATTTCCGATGCTCAGCACGGTTTCAGGAACAAGCGCTCATGCTTAACCAATTTATTGGCCTTCTTCCAAGGTATCTATGAAAACTGGGATAATCATATCCCCAGTGATGTTATATATCTAGACTTTCAGAAAGCCTTTGACAAAGTGCCACATGAAAGACTCCTCAAGAAACTTAAGTCGGCGGGATTAGGAGACGATCTGACAGCGTGGATCAAAGACTGGCTCACTGAAAGAAAACAACGAGTTGTACTCAACGGACAGGCCTCCGAGTGGCTCCCGGTCACAAGTGGAGTGCCACAGGGGTCAGTGCTGGGACCCATACTTTTCATCATATATATCAACGACCTAGAACTAGGATCAAATTCCAATCTTTCAAAATTTGCCGACGACACAAAGGTGGGTGGGAAGGCCCTCACGACGGCAGACTGCGAAATTATCCAGAGAGACCTGGACCAGATCACTCGTTGGTCAGAAAAATGGCAGATGTCCTTCAACACTACCAAATGTAAAGTAATGCATATCGGATCCAGAAACAGCAACCACATATCCCACATGGGTGGCGAACCACTACATGTTGTGCAAGAGGAAAGAGACCTCAGGGTCACCATCAGCAATGACTTGAAACAAACAAAACACTGCAAGTCCGCCTGTAAGAAAGCCAATACAATGCTTGGGTTCATATCGAGGAACTTCGAATACAAGACGCCGGGAGTTATGTTATCCTTGTATAATTCGCTGGTAAGGCCCCACCTGGAATACGCCGTGCAATTCTGGTCTCCTAATTACAGGAAAGACATTGAATTACTTGAGAGAGTACAGCGCCGCGCCACGAAGATGATACCATCACTGAGGACGAAACCCTATGAAGAACGACTCGAGCGACTCAACCTCTTCACGTTGGAAAAGAGACGACTGCGGGGAGACATGATACAAGTCTTTAAGTACCTGAACAAGCTCAGCAACGTTGATCACTCCAAACTCTTCACGCTACAAACCAACCTGAGAACAAGAAACAACGGAAAAACAATTCAAGCAAAGCGATGCAATACCGACATCGGCAGGAGTTATTTCTCGAATAGAGTTGTTCGCCACTGGAACAGCCTTCCTGCAGAAGTGGTTAGCGCAGAGACCATCAACTCCTTCAAGAAACGCATTGATCGCCACTTTGCTGCAACGGGAGTGAACTGAACGTTCCCAAGGGTAGGTACACAAGTGCTTTAATCCTTCCCTGCAAGCCACTCCTGTGGCAAACGGATTGATTAAATCACTGAACGCAGGCAGCCTAGTAAATAGCCAACAGGCTTTCTGCTGCCTGCTAGTCCATGTTTCCATGTTTCCTCCTGCTCGGGCTAAGCGCCGCAGAAGCAGTGACAGCGAACTCAAAAATAATTTGCGTCCTCTTCCTTCCTTCTACCTAAATGCCGTGAATTAAGCGAGGAGGCGTTAACTCGCTCCGTAACTTCCCCTGACGGACGTGAATGTTTATCCAGCGCTCCGCCCAGAGAGTTTGTGTGAGAGTCAGTTCCGTGAGCTAGTTTTGACGCCACCTCGTCCCCATCCCCATTTTAGAAGCCTCCCTAGTTCTCTCTCTCTCTCTCTCTCTCTCTCTCTCTCTCTCTCTCTCTCTCTCTCTCTCTCTCTCTCTCTCTCCTCTCTCTCTCTCTCTCTCTCTCTCTCTCTCTCTCTCTCTCTCTCCTCTCTCTCTCTCTCTCTCTCTCTCTCTCTCTCTCTCTCTCTCTCTCTCTCTCTCTCTCTCTCTCTCTCTCTCTCTCTCTCTCTCTCTCTCTCTCTCTCTCTCTCTCTCTCTCTCTCTCTCTCTCTCTCTCTCTCTCTCTCTCTCTCTCTCTCTCTCTCTCTCTCTCCTCTCTCTCTCTCTCTCTCTCTCTCTCTCTCTCTCTCTCTCTCTCTTGCTACTACCATTCAGTCTGTAAGGGGACAATCACGGTGGAGTGTAGGCACAGGAAAGCACAGGAAAAGGGTGGACTGAGAGTGGACTGAGGGTGGAATAAGGGTGGAGTAAGGGTAAAAGGGTGGCTGGTTTTCTCTCCTCTCTGCGTATTTCCACTCGACTTCTTCCATTCACACTCCCCGTTTTCTCCTTTGTCTCTGTGTGTTTTCAGCTGATTAAGTTCATACTCGTTCTATTTCTTTCCCTCCACGTATTTCCACATGATTTACTTTCGGTTCCCTCCACCATCTTTCCATCCCTTCCCCTTCCCCTCTGTACGCTGCCACTGTATACTCTCTCTTCCCTTTACCTCATCATTTCCTCTCCATTCTTTCCTTTTTCATATTTCCACCGTATTTACGTTTTCCTCCCTCCACCGTATTTGTTTTTCATCTCCACGCACAGTTTTTCTCAACACTTCCTTCACTCCTTGTTTCCTGCTCCCTCCTCTCCCCCCTTTGTGCTAACCATCATGTACTCCTCTTTTCTGACCTATTTCCTTCCTCGCAATGTCTTTCTGCCCGATTTTCTTCTCTCTCTCTCATGCATCATTTTCTCTTCTTTCTATTATTTTTCTTCATACTTGCTTCCTTGTTGCAAGAATGTCTGAAAAATTCCACAAGATTCTCTCTGCTTGCCTGCTCTCCTCACTTATACTGTCTTTGTCTGATTTTCTTTTCTCTAAGACACCAGTTTATCCTCCCTATTTTTTTTCCCTCTGAGTGATTCCCTGCGTGCATGCGTGCCTGCTAATCATCACAAATCACTCTCTCTGTCCTATCTGCTTGCCTGCTTTCCTCTCCCTTACGACCTTCTTGCTTCTTCCCATTCCTTCACGAAACATCTTCTCTTTATATCATGTACAGCCTATCTACCTGATTCTCTTCCTGTCTTTCTACCTGCTTCCCATCACAAATTATTCTCTGTGTACTCTCCACTTGCCTCCTTCCCTCCCTTCTCCCTTTCCTCCTACTCTCCTCCCCAACGCCTCTCTATCACTAAACATTTGCCCTCACTATTCTAAACACGGATCCATCACCACTACCACTATGTACCACCCGCCTGCCAACACCTCCGCAGTGCTATATTTACCTCCGCCAATCAATAGTCTCAATCATCACCTTTCTATTTTCTGCTCGCCTCCCACAGCCTTCATACTGCTCCGGTTGAAATCGACTCCCAGTACCTTGAAACACCACCTTCGTCACGTGTGCTCTGATTCATGCAGCCGCCACCCCCCTCCCTATATCCCCCCCAGCTCCCCCCCACCCACCCCCTGTGTGTACCCTGATATCCTAAGCCCTCAGTATTAGTCACTTTTCATTCACGTTCCTGTACACGTTTTCACTTAATCCGTACCAACGACATTTGTTTTCCCGGCCTGATAGCATCTGTATACCTGTCGCCTCCTGTCTCCCATTACCAGGTAACACTCACACTACACGTATACCTGCGTCATTTCGTCCTGCTGGCAACTCAATACATCATTCACTATATTCTGGTGATACAAGTTCTCCGGATTCCAACTCTGATCAATTCACCGCGCTAAGACCTCCAGTTTGTACCATAACGAACTCCTACGAACTCTGTAGTCCATCACCGTAATTAATTCCTTTGCTTCGCTCATTACCCGCCCACTAACTTACTAATTAACTCGTATTTTCCCTCCTTTCATTGCATATACCTGCATCATGAACCTAAATATCAGCACTGTCACCTTTGTCATTGCTTTCATCACACCTCCCTCCTCCCTGTCTACCCTCTCCCTGATCAACTTAAAATTTACCTACCTTCATTGCATATACCTGTCATATAGTAAGGGTGGTAGTAACATTAGTTGGATTTGTTGTAGTAGTAGTGGTAAAAGTAGTAGTAGTAGTAGTAGTAGTAGTAGTAGTAGTAGTAGTAGTAGTAGTAGTAGTAGTAGTAGTAGTAGTAGTAGTAGTAGTAGTAGTAGTAGTAGTAGTAGTAGTAATAGTAGTAGTAGCAGCAGCATTAGCAATAGTAGTAGTAGAAAGTAGTAGCAGAAGTAGTAGTAGTAGAAGTAGCAGTAGTAGTAGTAGTAGTAGTAGTAGTAAAAATAACAACAGAAGCAGAAGCCGAAAAAGTCGTATACTAGTGGGATATGCATTGGTAACTTCTCCCTTTCCTCCGTTGTTTGTTTCCCGCTTATTTATTTATTTTTCGCCTTTTGTCCCGGTCTCTATCACTCTCTCTCTCTTATCTCTATCCCTCCCTAGCGCTCTCACCTCTATTTACCTACCCAATAAATCAATTCAATCCAGCGTAGTCAAACACGTATCCCATTTCCAACCTGAGTCCCCTAACACGATACAACGAAGACACACACAGAAAACAAACAGAAAAAATGATACTTTTCCAAGAGGAGTTTTATATTCATTTACATAACGCTTCTTTTATATATTTTCGAGACACTATTCCCGCTTCAACATATAGAGGTCAGAGTGAGATTGGTAGTGGTGGTGGTGGTGATGATAGTGGTGGTAGTGATGGTGGTGGTGACGGTGGTGGTGGTGATAAGGATGGTGATGGTGGTGATGTTATTTTAATCTATCACCGGCCTCTTCCTATTTCGTACCAATTACCTCTCCACCTCCCGCCCTCTCTCTCTCTCTCTCTCTCTCTCTCTCTCTCTCTCTCTCTCTCTCTCTCTCTCTCTCTCTCTCTCTCTCTCTCTCTCTCTCTCTCTCTCTCTCTCTCTCTCTCTCTCTCTCTCTCTCTCTCTCTCTCTCTCTCTCTCTCTCTCTCTCTCTCTCTCTCTCTCTCTCTCTCTCTCTCTCTCTCTCTCTCTCTCTCTCCCCTAACTCCATTACGGGTAAGCGCTAGGAAAGCACTGTCTTACCGCCAATCAAGGGGGCGGCGGGGTATCGAACCCTGACCAATATATCAAGGCGTCGAGACACATACTGCTGCGCCATATTTTCCTTCAAGAGAGAGAGAGAGAGAGAGAGAGAGAGAGAGAGAGAGAGAGAGAGAGAGAGAAAAAGAAAGAGTGAGGGAAAGATACAGACAGACGAACGACAGAGACAGAAGAACAGACAAACAGACAGATAGACAGACAGACAAACATACACAGACCTCCTTGCCCAAAAAGTATGGACAAAGATGAGCCTAACAGAAAGAGATAGAAAAAGATAAACAGATATACGAACTCACAGATAAATATGGAGTCAGTAACGTAGATACAAATAAAGAAAACGAATATTAGAGAAAGAGGGAGATGTGGGGAGGGCTAGTTTCCTAACCAAACCCCTTCGATGACACCGGCCTGGAAAGAGACAAGTAGACGCAGAGTGAAAGAGAAGCAGTGAGAGAGGTTGTGAAAGCCAGCTGTCCTACAGAAGACCTTGCCCTGATACTCCCTCGAGCGTCTGAAGGCCACATTATCATAAGACCAGACGGGTTAGTCACGGCCACACCACCGCCACCCCGGAAAGGCATGCGGAAATGACATTGAAACGTGGAAAAACAAATCCGGAGACTTTTTCTTCAAACTATCTCAGAGAGAGAGAGAGAGAGCATGAGCATTCCGCAGGTGTCTCTCGTCAACTTTGTCAGGGAGAAACATGTGACGGTGACGGAACAAAGGGAGATAAAAATGAATGAAGGGAAGAAACAAGGGAAAAAAGGAGAGGAAAGGAAGGGAGGGAGGTAAAGACAACATATTTTCGTATCCCTTCCTTTGACGATTTAACGAGGGAAAACACACAAAAGGAGGAAGGAAAGGAGAAAGAGGGAGGCATGAGGCAAGTAAAGGGAAAATAAAGGAAGGGAAAAGGGGAAGATAAAGAAGGAAAAGCTGGTTGAACCCATTTTCTTTATCTTACCTTGGCAGTATAAGGAGGAAACTTATCACAGCGGGAGGGAGGAAGGAAAATGAAATATGAAGGAGAGGGAAGACGAATGGAATGTAGAAGGAAGGAAGGCGGGAGCGAAAAAAAAAATGAGAAAGGAGCTCCACGGATTTTCTGTTTTCTTTTCCCGGTGAGTTAGAGGGAAAACTTTAAATATCGGAGGGCAGGGAAGAAGATGGAGAGGCGTATCTTTAATGAGAGAAAGAAATTTAATACACGTAACGGCAATAAAGTTCTGGCAATGATGGAACAGGTTAGGATACGTAAAGTAATGGTTTCGAGTCAGACAATTTCAGATTCATGACAGACAAAAACAAGAATTACAAACAGAGTAATGAATAAGTGGGGGTCTTGGCAATCATGTGGTGAGTGTCAGTATGATAATTAAAATCAAGGTACAGATTATATAAATTCATGGATAGGGAGTATATAGGGATTATCCTACTGACTAACTCATTATCAGTATGTTCTTTTCTTGTTTTGTGTCGCTTTTATGGGAAGATGCGAGGAAAGGAGACATGGAGGTAAAAACAGGATGAAAGGAGGAGCAGGGAGGAAATGAAGGATGCTGAGAGTACGGCCGCGATCCCTTACCCTCTCATCGTCAATATGAAGAGGAAATTGTGCGCTATGGGAAGGCGAAGAGGAGGAAAAAGAAGATGGGAGGGAAAAACAGATAGAAAGGGAAGAAGAAAAAAGGTAAATTGAGTAGGAAGATGAGAGGGAAAACAGAAAGGGAAGAAGGAAAAAAGTCAAATCGAGTAGGAAGGTGAGAGGGAAAAGACTGAAAGGGAAAACGCAAAAAGACAAATTGAGGAGGAAGATGAGAAGAAAAAACGATAGAAAGGGAAGAAGGAAAAATATAAACTGAGGAAGAAGATGAAAGGGAAAACGCAAATATGATAAATTGAGGAGGAAGATGAGAGGGAAAATATAGAAAGGAAAAACGCAAAAAGATCAATTGAGGAGGAAGATGAGAGGAAAAACAAATGGAAATGGAAGAAGGGAAGAGATAAACTGAGGAGGAAGATGAGAGGAAAAACAGACGGAAAGAAAAATAACGGAAAAGATAAATTGAGGAGGAAGATTAGAGGGGAAAACAGATGGAAATGGAAGAAGGGAAGAGATAAACTGAGGAGGAAGATGAGAGGAAAAACAGACAGAAAGAAAAATAACGGAAAAGATAAAGTGAAGAGGAAAATGTGAGTAGCAGCCTTCCTCTCCTCTCCGTAACTATAAAAACGAAAATGAGTAAAATAGGAGGATGAAGATAAATGAAAAGGCGAAAAGAAAAGTAAAAGAAAGAGGAAAGACGGGAAAAGGGACAGGATGAAGGAGAGAACAGCACCCTTTCCTTCTTCTCCGTCAGTATGTAGAGGAAATTACACATGAAAGGAAAATGAGATGGAAGAGAGAAATAGGAGGTGACATGGAGGTTAAAGTAGAAAAAAGAATGGAGATAAAACAGACAGAAAGAAAAAGAGAGGAAGAAAGGGCGAAATGGAAAACACAAACAATCGAAGGGTGACGGAAAGGAGAGGAAAAGGAGGTGAAATGGAAGGGAAAAGTAGAAGAATTAAAGACAAAAAAGGTCAAATGAAAACAGGCACAATCGAAGGGTGAAGAAAAGAAGAAAAACAGGAGGTGGAATGGAAAAAGAAAGAAGGAGAATTGGAAAAGGTAAAAAGGGGAAATGAAAACAGGCATAATCGATGAGATGTCAAAAAGAAATAAGAAAGACGTAATGGAAAGGGAAATTAGAGGAATAAAAGACGGCAGAAAGTTGAAATGGAAGCAACCAAAATCGAAGAGTCAAATATAGGAGGTGGAACAGAGAGGAGTTAAAGAAGACAAAAAGGTGAAATGACAACAGGCGCAATCGAAGAGTTGACGAAAAGAAGAAGAAAAAGAAAGGAGGTGGAATGGAGAGGCAACGTAGAAATAAGAATAGAAGGTAGAAAGGTAGAAAGGTTAGGAGAAAGGTGAGAGCGGCAATTCTCCTCTCCTCTCGGCGTCAATTTGAAGGATGAAATGTACACAATCAATCGAACACCGAGGGAACACTTGCTAATGGTCCGACAACTCGAGGGTGTCTGGAAAGTGGAGAAGGGGGGAGGGACGTAGAGGTGTGTGGGGTGTCCTGGTGGTGGTAATGGGGGGGGGGGAGTGGAGGGAGGAGGGAGGGTACATTTTTTTTCTTTTTATAGCTGTTGTAATTGTTGTTGTTGCTGCTGTTGTTGTTATTCTTGTTGTCATTGCAGTTCTTGATTATCTTGCTATTGGTGTGTTGTGGTTGATATTGTGCTTGTTGTCTATTGTTTTTGTTAATGCTGGCGTTGTCGGTGGTGGTAGTGGTTTTATTGTTGTTGTTGTTGTTGTTGTTGTTGCTGTTGTTGATGTTGTTGATGATGTTGTTGTTGTTGTTGTTGTTGTTGTTGTTGTTGTTGTTGTTGTTGTTGTTGTTGTTGTGACCTTAATTGTCATTGTTACTCTAGTATTTAGCCCGGTAGCAGCGGGGATCATGTTTCTTAATGGTCCCTCGAAGCGAGAAAAATGAGAAAAAATCACCCCTCACACAAACCATTTCATAATATATATCAAAGCATTTGTGATCAGATTATGTATCATCTATTTTGGGGTTTTTATATCATGGCACATATTTGGCCCGTCGCTGCTACCGGGTTAATCTTGTTGTAGCTCCTTTGTGTTGCTCTAATATGTTCACCTTTCTCTCTTTTTCGTACTTCATATTCTTTACTGCTTCATTTTTCCACACCCTCTCGCTCCGGCAACACACTTTCCTCTGATTCCCTTCTGTCGGCAACGCTGATTTAATTTCGTACCAACTTCCGTTTTTCTTCTCCTCACACTCTCTCTCTCTCTCTCTCTCTCTCTCTCTCTCTCTCTCTCTCTCTCTCTCTCTCTCTCTCTCTCTCTCTCTCTCTCTCTCTCTCTCTCTCTCTCTCTCTCTCTCTCTCTCTCTCTCTCTCTCTCTCTCTCTCTCTCTCTCTCTCTCTCTCTCTCTCTCTCTCTCTCTCTCTCTCTCTCTCTCTCCCACATTCTCTCCCTCCCCTCCCCCCCCCCCGGTTAACTGCCTATTTTGTTCCTTCCCCCACGAGGCACATTTACCGCCAGCTTTCATTTTTCCCCTACTCCTTCATCTCCAGTAATTTTCCCACAGCCTGCCATCTTCTCCCAAGGGGTATTAACAGCTACCTCATCTTAAGAATTATCACTTTTCATCTTATTTTTCCTTTGCCCGAATCGAAGGCTTAACACTTCCACCTCAAATCAAAGTTCATCTTATTACTTTATTTATTTTTCTTCTCTCTCTTTCCACTTCTCATTTCCTGTTAAATTAGAACCCTGCAGCTGCAAATATTTTTCCCCCTAAACGTCTTTCTCCGTTAATACTTTAATTCTAAAATATTCACCATACAATATTTTCACCTAGACATTCTTTCGTTAATACTTTCACTCTAAACTTCTTCCTCAGTCAATATTTTCAGCCTAAACTTCTTCCCCAGTTAATATCTTTACCCTAGACTTATTCTTTATACCATACTTTCATCGTAACCTTCATTGGAGTTCAACCTAAGCTTTCCCTCAGTTAATATCTTCTCCCTAGACATCTTCCTCGCTCGGTAATCTCTTCCTTAGAATTCCACTTCCAGTAAATATTTTGGTCCGGGCTTTCACCCCCTGTCCATTTTCATCTCCTTCATGGGAAAAGGGAAAAGAGGGAAATCTCATCAGCCAGACGCAATCCTCTTAATGCCTCGGGAGGGAGAGCCGTGTCTGCTGTTATTGCCGTATTTTTATTGTTTTTGTGTTGATGTTTTCCGGCGAGTTTGAATCCGACGTTCATTTCTCGACACACAAAAGCACTTCACACCTCGGTCTCTAATAAAAGAAAGCTTATCAGTCAAATAACAACATATGGATGACGATAACGATGAGGACGATGATATTGATAGTAACAATGATTATGTGATGATGTGATAAATTATAATATTAATAATTATAATAATAATGATAATCAAGTAATAATAACAGTAACAGTAGTAGCAATATTAGAATAAACAGCAGTAGCAGTAGTAGTAGTAGTGGTAGTAGTAGTAGTAGTAGTAGTAGTAGTAGTAGTAGTAGTAGTAGTAAGAGGAGGAGGAGGAGGAGGAGGAGGAGGAGGAGAAGGAAGAGTTGTAGTTGACGATGATAATAATAATAATAATAATAATAATAATAATAATAATAATAATAATAATAATAATAATAATAATAATAATAATAATAATAATAATAATAATAATAATAATAATGACGATAATGATAATAATAACAACAATAATTACAATAGGCTTCACCAACTCACCCTGATCGCACAAAATCCTTCCTTTTGAGAGACATAGATAAACTAAAAGCTATCTTCAATCGCCCACTAACAGCTCTTCCAAACATACATCGTTAAAAAACTTCAAAAATACGCTCTTACCATTTCCTTCCTTTTAAAAGTGTATGAGCCTGTCTGAACCACGCTCTCCTCTCCCTAACCCCTCAAACCTTCCTCTACATCAAGCTAATTCGCCCACTTTTCGTCCCGGGATCACCGCAGGGACCTCTCAGCATCACTCGCCTCTCCTTGAAAACTCTCGCCCAGCCTGGCTTTGCTATCTTGGCTTCGGGGGAAATCTGCCATCACAGCACTTACTAAAATACCTTCCTCCTCTTATTATTTTTGCTCTTTTTTTTTTATTCTGGTCCTGGTTCTGGTTCTCTTTATTTTGTTTTTCCTTTTTCTTATTTTTTCTTTATTTTTTATCTTATCTTTATCTTTACAATTCTTGCTCTTGTTCTTTTCCTACTTATTGTCATCATTATTATTATCATCATTATTTTCATTAATACTATTATTGTTATCATTATTGATTATATAATTAGTGTTAATGATGTTATTACTAGTATTAGTGTTATTATTATTATTATTATTATTATTATTATTATTATTATTATTATTATTATTATTATTATTATTATTATTATTATTATTATTATTATTATTATTATTATTATTATTATTATTATTATTATTATTATTATTATTATTATTATTATTATTATTATTATTATTATTATTATTATTATTATTATTATTATTATTATTATTATTATTATTATTATTATTATTATTATTATTATAATCATCATCATTATTATTATTATTCCTTCTATTAATTATTATTATTATTCATTCTATTATTATTATAATTATTATTATTATTATTATTATTATTATTATTATTATTATTATTATTATTATTATTATTATTATTATTATTATTATTATTATTATTATTATTATTATTACTTTTGGTATTATATTTATCATCATCATCATCATTATTATTATTATTATTATTATTATTATTATTATTATTATTATTATTATTATTATTATTATTATTATTATTATTATTATTATTATTATTATTATTATTATTATTATCATGATTACTATCATAACTCTGCCTCTCACCCTGCCACCTTTTCTAACTTATGAAATTACGAAACTTAATGAAAATCTCACATAATATTTCTGAACGTGTGTATTATGCAATGGGTGTCTTAATATTTCCATCAACCCTCGATGCCAACACTCCTTGTTCCCCTTCATTATCTTCTGACATTCCTATACCACCTATATTTTTCTAACAACGCTGTTACTCCTGTTCCACTCTCATTCCCTTCTAACATTCCACTAACAAACTTTCCTTCTGTTTTCTCCTCAACTTGAACTTTTCATGTCGCCGACTACTCCATTCCTCTTTCATTCCCTCTTCAAAACTTCTTAACAGTCCACTAACCATTTATTTATTTTTACTTTCCTCTCATCTCCCGACTAGCTTTTCACAAAAAGCTATTTCGTTTAATTTTTCCTCCACGTTCCGCTTTTCATGCTATTAACCAGTACATTTCAACATTCCGCTAACCACGAATCTCTTTCTATTTTCCCTTAATCCAAGATCAGCTTTCCACTTACCAACACTTTCCTGATATTCCTACCTTACGTCTCGTCATGTATACCTCTAAACAGTGCAACCGCCAGCTATTCATTATTCCTTATGCCATCCTCAATTCCCATTTCACATGCCATTAATTACGAACCTCTAAATAACTATCATCTACAACTACATTTCATAGACCACTAGTCACCTTGTAGACTCTTTTTGTTACATCGCAATCCCAGCTTTATGCTACTGTAGTAACCGCTTGTTGGGTGTCCTTATTTATCTTCCCCCTGACACCCAATTATCTCAACTAACCACCAACAGTTCTACCCTCTTTCCACGACTGATTAATGATATCATCAATTCACTTCCCATTCCTTTCCACACGATTAATTATGCCCACTAACCATCTACTTATCTCTTCTTCCCTTCTGACACCAAATTAACTTTCTACCTACTTCTCCCATTGACACTAAATATCTAATTTTTTTCTATTTCAACCGGACGTGTTACACCCACTAACCACCTGTCTCTCCTTTCTTCCCCCTCTCGCTGGGCTCGAACAGAGTGTTATCTTCAACGTGCAGCCTCACCCGAGCTACCCCGACTTCTACCAGTGTGTGACGTTTGGGTTCTTCGACAAAAACAACGGCGGGGAGATGACCTACACAGTGTTCTGCATCTCCTTCCTCTACTTCATCCCGCTGTCCATCATCATCATCGCTTACACCCGCATCATCATCGAGATCAGCAGGAAGAGTCGAGACACACAGAGTAAGTATGGTGAAGAAGAGGGTAGTAAGGTGTAGGAAAGGATAGGTAAGCATAGGGTAGTCTCGTGTTGATAGGGAGGTAAAGGGAGGTATAGGGAATTTAGGGAGACCTCCTGTAGCGTATTCTAATGAAAAGTGTGAAGTGTGTGGTGTGGGATATTTTTTTTTTCAGGTGGTTAAGGCAGGCCACAGGAAAAAACAGATTAAGGGAAAAAGCCCACAACACGGCCCTCTCGAGAAAGTTGCCGGAAAATACACGGTGACATTTAGCCGGAGATGAGCCTTGAAACTTCCCTCTGCAAACCGTCTCTCTCTCTCTCTCTCTCTCTCTCTCTCTCTCTCTCTCTCTCTCTCTCTCTCTCTCTCTCTCTCTCTCTCTCTCTCTCTCTCTCTCTCTCTCTCTCTCTCTCTCTCTCTCTCTCTCTCTCTCTCTCTCTCTCTCTCTCTCTCTCTCTCTCTCTCTCTCTCTCTCTCTCTCTCTCTCTCTCGCTCTCTCTCTCTCTCTCTCTCTCTCTCTCTCTCTCTCTCTCTCTCTCTCTCTCTCTCTCTCTCTCTCTCTCTCTCTCTCTCTCTCTCTCTCTCTCTCTCTCTCTCTCTCTCTCTCTCTCTCCATCCTATTCTAACCTGTCCTATGCTGTGTTCTTCCAATTGGGATGTTGTTGGAATTTTTATTTCAATTTCAGTTTTTTTCTGTTTTTCACTTTTCCCTTTTTCATTCTTTCTTTACTCTCTTCCTTTCTGTCCTTTTGTTTCTCTCTTTCCGTCTCTCCTCCCGTCTTTTTTTCCTTCTCTCCTTTTATTACTCTTTTTGTTCTTTTGTTTGTTTGTCTGTTATTTTGTCTGCTTCTCTCTCTCTCTCTCTCTCTCTCTCTCTCTCTCTCTCTCTCTCTCTCTCTCTCTCTCTCTCTCTCTCTCTCTCTCTCTCTCTCTCTCTCTCTCTCTCTCTCTCTCTCTCTCTCTCTCTCTCTCTCTCTCTCTCTCTCTCTCTCTCTTATCTGACCAGCCATTCCTCGTTCTGTCACTCCACCTATTACTCTTACTCTTAGGAACTGGCGAGTAACACCGGACATTCTTCTTAATTCTTCTCCGTTGTGGCCACCAACGGTTCTGGGAGCGAGCGAAGGAAATGGAGCAGGCGAACGATAAATTGCCAGTCGCTGAAGAGAAACACTCCCTAGATATCGAGTTTCCCGTGAATACTAAAGTCCCAAATACCTGATAGCTCTTACTTGAAAGGGTCGTGTCCTCCTATTTTATTAACGTGTTGCTCTTAGTGGTGATTCTTGATGTTGAGGTGACTGACTGATTTGATCTGTTTGACACGGAAATACTATATACTGCTTCTTAAAGGATCAATACTTTTTCTATAGTTCTGGTATATCGGGCATTTTGGTACTTTTTTTTTTTTGCCCTTGGGCTGTCTCCCTTGCTGTAAAAAAAAAAAAATATATATATATATATATATATATATATATATATATATAAATATATATATATATATATATATATATATATATATATATATATATATATATATATATATATATATATATATATATATATATATTATAGATAGATAGATAGATAGATAGATAGATAGATAGATAGATATATGTGTGTGTGTGTGTGTGTGTGTGTGTGTGTGTGTGTGTGTGTGTGTGTGTGTGTTCTAAGCTGAAGAAATTGATGTGGCAGACAGAAATAGTGGATTGATCGATAACTGACGCAAAAGTACATGATAAATGTTTCTTAGAGGATCAATTCTGTTTTTCTTTCATTCCTACTATTTATGTAAGTGTTCTAAGTGGAGGAGGTTGATGTGGTTGACAGAGGCGTTGGACTGATCGATAACTGACGTCAAAACCCTTGATGAATATTTCTTAGAGGATCAGCTCTCGTCTTTTTCCTTTAATTCCGGCTTTGTAAGTATTCCAAGTGGATGAGGTTTTTGATGTTGGCGGTTAATAAAGGTGGTGGATTGATCAATGTTTGACGCGAAAATACCTAATATCTAATTCTTAAGGCGATCATATGTTTAATATTTATATTCAAAGGTTTGTAGTCATTGAGGATGATATAATTGACAAAAGTGGTGGATTAATCTATAGTAGTCGCCACGACACCTGATCTCATTAATAAAAAGGAATCAGTTTTTTTCTCTTTACTTCACTTCTGTTTTCTAAATGTTGTAATTGGTTGGCATTGAGGCGGGTGACAGAAATAACGAACTGATTCACTCTTGACTTCCCGGTGAATGGAGATGGAGTTGAAAGAATACATTGTAAAGTTAAAATATTTTTCGCGCACCCCGTTTCAAACACAAGCATTGTTTCAATTTTGTGATATCAGGGTGGCGTGACACCCGTATTTTTCTTTAGTGCTTTGGAGGGGGAACGAGGCTATATATAGAGGCTTGATCAACACCAATATATCTTACATTTCTCTCTCTCTCTCTCTCTCTCTCTCTCTCTCTCTCTCTCTCTCTCTCTCTCTCTCTCTCTCTCTCTCTCTCTCTCTCTCTCTCTCTCTCTCTCTCTCTCTCTCTCTCTCTCTCTCTCTCTCTCTCTCTCTCCCACCATTATTTCCCAGCCTCTCCCTCTTCTTCCCTTTTTGTTTGTTTCCTCCCCTCGGTAACCGTACACTCTTTCTCGCCTTCTCTATCCCTTTCCTACTATTTGAATTCCTTCCTCCCTCTCCCTCGCTCTCTCTCACCCTAATTACAGCTCCTCTCTTTCTCTTCTTCCCTCTCCAAGTTACCTTCCACTCCTCCTCCATGGCTATATCACGGTCTCCATTTCCACCCTTCCTTAGTTTCTTTACTACACACTCTCTCCTTCATCTTACCCTCACTCATGACTTTATTTCTTACCGCTCTCTCTCTCTCTCTCTCTCTCTCTCTCTCTCTCTCTCTCTCTCTCTCTCTCTCTCTCTCTCTCTCTCACTCTCTCTCTCTCTCTCTCTCTCTCTCTCTCTCTCTCTCTCTCTCTCTCTCTCTCTCTCTCTCTCTCTCTCTCTCTCTCTCTCTCTCTCTCTCTCTCTCTCTCTCTCTCTCTCTCTCTCTCTCTCTCTCTCTCTCTCTCTCTCTCTCTCTCATGTTGCCTGTCTTTTTCTCTTCCTCTCCACTCTCCATCACAGTTCCCTTCTGTCAGTATCTTTCCCTGCTACTTAAACTTCCTTCCTGACCACTCCTTCCTTGTCATTCTCTCCTTTCCTCATCACATTCCTCCATCACTGTTCCCTTCCGTCAATCTTTCTTTGCTATTTAACCTTCCCTCCTCACCACCCCTTCTCTCCCTGATCACTTCCTCTCTACACTACCCTCACCTCCCTCTCCTTCATACCTCACAAAAATAAACCAGAATATATTTCATGAAGGAAGGAATATGACGGTGCACTTTTATTGGCTCATCATATGGAAACTCTTTTCTTCTCTACAAACGAAATAGAGGAACCGATATTTATTATGCACGTGATTTCCATGAATGACATATTGATGAGAAATGGAATCACATATTTCTGCCTTCACTTAAATGTAAATATAAATGGGAGAGACATTTCATAAGGATATAAGGAGACTACAAGAGGACCTAGCACCTAACATGGCAGCTCCCGGTAATCCGTTAACTACCATCTGCAGCCCTCATCCAAAGACATGCTTAACGACCCTTGGAGCATTTATGACGTATAAGCATTATCTAAACATAAAAAAAATAATATCTTAACTCAACCACTACCTTGTTCATAAACCATTTCTCTGTCTATCAGTATTGTTCATGAATATTAATAATGAATGAAATCATGAATATGGTACTTCGTACCAAAGCCACAGAATAGGAAAATCGGGCCAACATCATCACTGGCGCCAAGTTGTTACCCAGAGTCGCGCGAAATTCAAATTGATGTGTATGTGTGGGTGTTTTAAGTACTGTCAGGATCTCAGATACCCAAGAGCACCAAAAAAACAGTTGTATCAGCATCAGTTTGAATTTCGCGCGGCTCTTTTGGTAACAACATGGCGGCTGTGATCACGTTGGCCAGACCCTCCTATTCTAATGCTCTGCTTTGTGTTCATTCATACGAGATCAAACATTAATTCATTTGTTTTTATCAGCATGACGCTTTTTATCCCCTGTACCCCATATTAATGTTATAATGGGGGACTTTCAAGCTGACTTCATAAAAACGACAGCACTGTGCGTATCGATCCCTCTGTCCGGCATTAAGTCACTGGCTCCAGACAGAAGGGCCGAGAAGCAAAGTGCTGCCCTCTACATGAAAATAGCTTTGAGACTCCTCCGGGGTTCTTATACAAGCACATTAGACTAAGGTCCGTATTTTTAACCCGGTAGCAGCGACGGGCCAATTTTGGTTACTTTTTACCACCAGCGGATAGGCAAATTTCATGCCATGATAAAACCTCCAAAATAGATGATTCATAAACTGATCACACATGCGTTGATATATATTGAAATGGTTTTTGCGTGGATGATTTCTTCTCATATTTTTTTTTAGAGGGCCTTTAACTAACCTAACCTAACTAAGAAAACCCCCCCCCTAGCTACTGGTTAAACGTATCGGCACCTCAGTTCGCCTATTCGAAAAACTCGTGTAAGTTGATGGGATTATCACGGACTGCTTTCCGATCCTATAGTAATAGTTCTACACGACTCCTGCGCCATGAACGGGACAATCACCCACGAAAACCCGACTAATTTTCTCCGTGGCCTTGGAAATAATCGTAATGGGAACCCGATACGTTCAAGAATATAGACCAAAGTTCTTCATCCCCTCCCTTACAGCCTCCTTTTCTCAATACAACTCCCTCCCTCACCAACTCCACTGAGGATTTTATATAAACCCTCCTGCCTATGTACTCCATCCCCTCCCTCACCATCTCCCTTAATCAATGCCACTCCCTCCCTCACCACGCCCTCCTCACACCCCCACAGCGGACACAGCGCGTGGAGGGAGATACCACGGGCGGCTTCAACTCCGCCGCAGCAACATGTCCAACATCGAGAGGGCGAGGACGAGGACCCTAAGAATGACCTTCATCATCGTCATGGCCTTCGTCTGGTGCTGGACCCCCTACGCCCTCGGCACGCTATGGTAAGGACTGTGTGGGGTTGTGTGGTGGATGTGCTGGTGGTGGTGAGGTGTACATGAAGGCAGGATTAGTGGTGTGGCCCTAATTTGTAATAACTGAAGCCAGTGAAACGTCGGCCTGAGCCATCAATCGCTCCGTCGGCCATCATTGCCAAGGTCAGAGAGGGGGAGGAGGAGGAGGAGGAGGGCCGAGAAAAGGAAAAAGACGCAAGGAAAAAGGATGGCGAAGAAGATAGGTGATTTTTTTTTTCAAAGAAAGAAATGGAGGAGACAGAGAGAGTGAGAAGAAAAATGTGAAGAGAAAAAAAGTAACAGGAAAGGAAGGACGAGGAAGGAGGCAGAAAGGAGATAAAGAGAGAGAGAGAGAGGAAGTAAGAAACCACTTTACCTCCAACAATCTCATACAATGCTAAAAACTTGTTGGTGTGCAATAAATGGCTAGGAACTGGTATAGTTTTCCTTCACATCTACCCACACTGACAACGAGAAAACAGCGTGGGAAAAAAAAACAGAGAGAGGAAGAAGTGGGAGCGAGGTGCTTGTCCTCAACCAATATGGCGGTCGGGATCTGTATGAAATTGGCTTCATTAGAGTACTGGCCACACGCTTAGAGTCACTCCACCATTCCTACCTCCATGGTGTTGTGTGTGTGTGTGTGTGTGTGTGTGTGTGTGTGTGTGTGTTGGGGGGAAGTGGAAGGGTTGAAGGAGGGGTGTTGGTGTGGGTGTGGGTGTGGTTGTGGGTGTGGATTTGGGTGTGTATGTGTTTGTGAGATTCGGTTCGTGATAGTGGAAGGTGGTGTATAAATGTGAGTGGTGTTGATGGTGGTGTCGAGGCATTAAATGAAAATGTGTATGGTGCAGTGTGAGTTTCTGAGATTTGTTTTGGCATCAGTGAGTGTGGTGTGATGGTGTGGGTGAGTGGATGTGTGTGTATTTGTTGGGGTGTGGGGGGTGTGAGTGTGGTGGGGGGTGTGGTGTGGGTGTGTGGTGTGTGTGCCGTGGTGGAGTTTGGGTGGATGGATGGGTGGGAGGATGTAGACGTGTAGTTGTGGAGTGTGGCGGTGTGGGTGACAGGGGTGCGGGGTGTGGCAGGGTGTAGGGTGAGGTGTTTGATGAACTGCCGTGGTCAGGAATAAAAATGTTGGCGCCGCGCGAAAGCAAGAGGTCTTCGTCTAATTTGATTTGGTAAGGATTCAGCGCCAATGTGATTCTGCTTTCCTCTCTCCTTCTCTGTCCGGCTGGCTTTCACATTTTCTTATTTTTTCTGCCTCTCATATTCTCTCTCTCTCTCTCTCTCTCTCTCTCTCTCTCTCTCTCTCTCTCTCTCTCTCTCTCTCTCTCTCTCTCTCTCTCTCTCTCTCTCTCTCTCTCTCTCTCTCTCTCTCTCTCTCTCTCTCTCTCTCTCTCTCTCTCTCTCTCTCTCTCTCTTCTATGTCTTATGGCTTCCCCTAAGACACACGCTGGACCTAAACTCTTGGAAGGCCGTCATAGCAAATGGCTCCAGAGAAAAAAGAAGTGAAGATTTCTTTCTCTCATTTTTTCTCAAGTGGGATTTTTTTTCATTTCTCTCTCTCCTTCCCTTTACTGGCTATGGTTATGGTGCTGATGACGGTGGTGGTGGTGGTAGTGGTGGTGGTGGTGATGAAGGAGTGCTGGTCGTTTTGTCGTCTCTCCTTTTTTGGTGGTGAAGATAGTGGTGGTGGTGGTGGTAGTGGTGGTGATAAATGTGGTGGTAGTAGAGGTGGTGGTGATAAAGATCGTGGTGGTGGTGGTGGTGGTGAAGAAGTGGAAGAGAAATGTCTCGCCGGATTTTCTAAACTTCATATCTTTTACTCTTTTTTTCCTCTTCGTGAGTTGGCTGTTTTCTTCATTTTCTTGCTTTCATTCTTTTTTTTTTACATTTGTTAAATAATTCGTTCACCCGACTATTTTTTGTGATGAATTTCTTGTTTCTTTCTTTGTTTGTTTGTTTGTTTGTCCGACGTGTTTGTATGTTTGTTAGTTGGTTCGTTTATTTAGTTGCCTTTGTTTTCCTTCCATGCTCCGTAGATATTTTTTTTTTCTTTTGCGTTCAGTATTCCGCGGGACGTTGTTTGTTTTCCAAGTTAATGTGTTTTGTGGCGTGTTCCTTTTTTTAATCTCTCTCTCTCTCTCTCTCTCTCTCTCTCTCCGAAAAATAACCATTAACCTTTGTAACGAATTTCCTGCGAACCCAAATTTCATTCCAGTCTATTTCATTGCTTCATCACCACTGTCACCACCACCACCATCACCACCACTGTCACCACTACCACCATCACCACCACTGTCACCACCACCACCATCACCACCACTGTCACCACTACCACCATCACCACCACTGTCACCACCACCACCATCACCACCACTATCACCACCACCGCCATCACCACCACTGTCACCATCACCACCATCCCGGAGGGAGAGGTGGGTGGGGAGGAGCCTTCATCTATTCTATCCTGTCCTACCACACGTAGATTACTAGTAGTAGCGGTAGTAAACAGACACCCTCACCATAGACCGATAGGTCTTCTGGTGTCTGATCTTCCTATGTATTTCTATGTATTCCTATGTATCACCACCACTGTCACCACCACCACCATCACCACCACCACCACCTACACCATCAACACCATTACCATATCATCTCCATCACCACCATTAGTACCAACACCATCACAGTCCATTCAGCAGCAGTAAATAGATCATAAGAATAATCACCATCAAACACAACTCCAAAGTCATCACCACCATCCACAATACACGCGCCGTTGCCTCTCGACCCCTTCAGGGCCCCCAGCCCCGCCTTCCGCGTAGTCTTGGCCGCAGTGATGAGCATTCAAGTCTATTCTCGGGATGTCTATTGTCGGAGATGCTGTGACAATATTGCTGATGGCTTAGCTATGACTACTATTATTATCATTATTAATAATGTGAGTATTGTAATTATTATATTCCCTTTCCATTATTACTTGATTCTGTACATTAATATTGTTATTATTTTTAAATATTTCTTATCATAATTTTCAGTATCACTACTATTGCTAATAATACAATTGCTGCTGATGTTTCTCCCATTATTTATGGTACGACTACTATTGCTAAACTACTACTACTACTACTACTACTACTACTACTACTACTACTACTACAACCACTGTACAAACTGTACAAACACTGTACAAAATGTTAGAATCGGTGCAGAAGAGGATGACTAAGATGATTCAGGGGTTGAGAAACTTGCCATACGAGGAAAGACTCAAACAGTTAAATTTGCATTCTCTAGAAATGCGAAGGGTGCGTGGAGACATGATCGAGGTTTATAAATGGAAGAAGGGCTTTAATAAGGGAGACTTTCATAAGGTTTTGTTGGTAAGAAAACCGGGTAGGACACGAAGTAATGGATTTAAACTGGATAAATTCAGATTCAACAGGGACACAGGCAAAAATTGGTTTGCAAACAGGGTGGTGGATGAGTGGAATAGGCTTAGCAGTCACGTGGTGAGTGCCAATACAATTGTCACATTCAAAAATAGACTAGATAAATTCATGGACAGCGATATTAGGTGGGGTTAGATACACGGGAGCTTAGGGTCAAAGGAGCTGCCTCGTACAGGCCTACCGGCCTCTTGTAGACTCCTGCGTTCTTATGTTCTTATGTCCTACTACTACTACTACTACTACTACTATTACTACTACTACTACTACTACTACTACTACTGCTGCTACTACTACTGCTACTACTATTACTGCTAACTCTCTCTCTCTCTCTCTCTCTCTCTCTCTCTCTCTCTCTCTCTCTCTCTCTCTCTCTCTCTCTCTCTCTCTCTCTCTCTCTCTCTCTCTCTCTCTCTCTCTCTCTCTCTCTCTCATATCAGTCAGGTCTGCAAATAAGGAAAGATAAATCTCTTCAATTAAGGTACATCTTTCTCTCCTTCCAGCATCCCTCCCGTCCTCCTTCATCCCTTCCTACTTTCATTCATACATTTCCTCGTCCTCTTCTTCTTCCCTCCTGCCTCTCTTCTTTCCTCTTGTAATCTCTTCAATCCCTCTGACTTTTCTTTCTCCCCTTCCCTCCGTTTGTTCCTCCTTCATTTTCTCCCACTTTCCCTCCTCCTCCCCTCCTTTCATCCTATCTGTTCCTCCCTTCACCCTCTTTTCTCCCGCTTCCTTACATCTTCTCTCCCTCTATCTCTTCCCTCTTTCCTCCATTTTTTCCCATTTGTTTTTCTCTCCCTCCCTTCTTTACTCCTTACCTCCCTTTCATCCGCTTTCCTCTCCTCCCTTCTTTTATCTATCCTTCCTTCTTTCACCTCTTTCTGGTAATGCTTCCCTTTCTCCTGATTTCCCTTATTCTCATTTACTTATTCCCTTTTTCTCTCTGTTTCTCTTCATTCCTCCCTCCCATCCTCATTTCTTTACTTCCCTTCCCCTTTGCTATCCCAACATCGACTTGGGTTCAATGAATTAAGACTTGGAGGGTAACAGACTCGTCGAAATAGTGGAGGACACGGACCTCACTTAAAGCGTTACCCAACCGACGCCAGAGAACGATATACTAGATCTGGTATTGGTGACTGACCCTGACCTGATTCGTAGCTGTGAGACGGACGAATAATTAAGTGGCTGCAAATTACCACTTAATTTGCTTCAATATAAACCAATCACAATTCATTGACGACAATCTCCATGATCTCAGACTATTATAAAAGCGTTCTGAATCAGGCATGTGAACCGCTACCTCCAGCAACTTGAAATCAACTTAATGTTACTCACAGACAACGCGTGGAGCATCTTTATGGATAAACTTCTAGAAATAGGAAGAAGAATAGTTGCCATGAAATTTAAGGTAGTAAATGGTCCTTTGAATCCACTGTAGACGACCTAACAAGTCAACAACACAATAAAATTAAATAAAGACATTATAACTTGATGCAGACTACATGGTTGAAGCACTTGCACAGCACCACCACAGCCCCAGACCTTATAGAACCCTCACCCGCAAAGAGTAAGCGTGACAATGAGGCGCATGGAGCACGGAGTCAGCACTAACCCAAGGAAGTGTTTCACATACATATAAATTATAAAGGTAAAGAGTAATAGAGGTTCTACGACAAATTAAAGCAGAGCGCTAACACAGGATAGTAAGCAAATGGCTGGAGTCCCTAGTAAAAAGTAAAGAGAAGATGGAGCCACTATAAACACTTGCCTGCGCCATGACGGGCTGGGGCCAACTACCATCAAGGCCCCTCGAGAAAGCCTCCCGGCGCTAAAGGCGTACACGTGAAAAAAAAAATAGAATAAATAAAAAAAAGAAAGAAGTGGCTGAAATCCTGAGCATAAATTTTGTTTCTGCTCACGGTGGAGATCACTGAGTCTGTCCCCGAGAGCCCTGCTCCACCAAGGGGAAGCACACCCTCGGACGTTAGCAAAATATATACAACTAAACTAAGCAGAAGTGTCTGGATAAACTCGACACAAATAAGTCAACGTGATCCATCATATCACCGAGGTTGTAAAAATAACTCACCCAGCAAATACTTAGCTGCCTACCAGCAACTTTAATGGGTAGTACAACTGAGCAAGGTCACTGAAGACTGGAAATTGAATAACTAAACATAGATTAAAAAAAACAAAGATAAGAGCGTGATATTAAACTACAGGCCAGTATGTTTGGCGTCATTGGCGGACAAAATCTTCTAAAAGTTTATTAGAAAAAATTGATAATCTCCTATAGGATAACATATAATATCCGACGCCGAGCACGGACTCAAGAACAAGCACTCTTGCTCAACCAACTTACTACATTTCTTCCTCGATATTTATGAAAATTGGAATAACATTATCCTAGGGGATATAAGCCACCAAACTTTCAAAAAGTTTTCGACAAGATACCATACGAACGGCTTCCAATAAGTTACAATCAGCTGGAATAGGTTTCAATCTGACAGCGAGGATAAAGAGATTGGTTCAACAAACAACGGACATTGCTCAATGGATAAGATTCGGACTGGCTCCCTGACGCTAGCGGGATGAAGCAAGGACCAGTGATTACTCTATTCTTTCTTTCATTATATGCATCTACTTGCGCCTCATCCACACTGGGGCACGATGTGTTGCTCAGCTCGTTTCTGAAAACAGTGTTGCCAACAGAAGGGTAACTACCCTACATGGAGGATATACGCAGGAAATGTGATACACCCTGCGTGTAGAACAGTTGCTTATTATTGGTACCACTGGTTTCCGCAACGAGATGCGCAACACATCAAGCAAAGTTTGTCACCAAAGCGAGTGGAAAGACCTTCACCACGGCCACGGATGGCAAGATCCTCTAAGCAGACCTTGACCAGAGCACCATCAGTTTGACCAAGTTACAGAATTTTCTGAGACGTCGTATGGCTTTTAACCATGACGAGTATAAAGTCATACAACCAGTGACCATTGAAAATACGTGTGTGGGAGGCCACTGCAGGTCGTACATAAGGAATCAAATCTTGGGTTACACCCCTAAGTGTCCCTTTACTCTTGTATGATTATATGGGAAGACCTCAGCTGGAATACGCTATTTAGTTCTGGTTCCCCAACTACAAAAAAAGTCAGAAAATTACTGGAGAGAGCACAGCGGCGCGCCACGAAAATGATACCTGAATGAGTCAAGCGACAACCATTTCGGGGTGGAAAAGTGATGACCGAGACGGGATTTGTCAAACGTATATAAGCACCTTAATAGGTTCACCATGGTCGATCGCTCGAAAATATTTGAACTCCAAGCTGATCTGAGAACTAAAAATATTGTCTTTCACTTATAAAGAAGCGCCAACGTAGCAAGGTGGTTAGCGTCCCTGTCTACGAATACACGGGTCTGGTTTCGAGTCCCAGCCCGAGCAGTCGGCACACACCCCTCCCAGCTGGTCATCCTCCCTTTTGGGCTTGTCGACAAATGGGTACCTTGGGAGACATGAGGAAGGTATACTTGGTAACCCGGATGTCACGCCGACCCCGTGTCACGGGTTAATGGGATATTTCCCGCTAGAGGCTCAAGGGCTAATGTGACGGAGGTGAACACTGAGGCAAATCGTATCTTAAGTTTAAGCCCCCAACTTTACCTCACTTCTAGAAAGATAACCCTTTACAAATATCGATAGGATTTTTTTTTTTCAACCTTTTAATCCACAATTGGAACAACCTTCCTTCAGGTAATGCGAGAACGATGAGCTCCTTTAAGAAATGTATTGACCGCTATTTATTTGCGACAGAATTTAATTGAACGATCCCGTGCGTACGCTCATAGTGCATCATTTATTTTACTGCTTATTGAAATGCCTGGCGAACAAACTGAATCACCAACGCAAGAAAGCTCAACATATGCCACTTGTCTGTTCCTTTGTGTCTCAGTGCTTCATATCTTCCTTTTATGCATTCGTTCCTTCCTCCCTCTACCCCTCTCTCCCTCCTTTACTTCCTTTCTGTTAACTCGTCCCTCTCCCTCCTTCCCTTTCACTACTTCCCTCTTTTCCTCCCTTCCTCTTCTCCTTTTCTCAATTTATTCCTTCTTTTTTCCTCCTTTACTTATTTTTCCCTCCTTCCCTTCTTCATCCCCCCCTCCGGTTCTCTCCTCCCTCTCCTCATTAATTTATTCGTTCACTCCACCCTTCCTTCCTCCCTCACTCTCTCCCTCTCCCTTTCCTTCGTATTCGTTCCTCCATCTATTCCTCCTCTCCTTTGTTTATTCCTCCTTTCCTCTCCCGCCCTCCCCTCTCCTCCACTTTCCTTCATCCCACAGTTCTCTTTATACAAATATATTTCCTCCATTTTGCCGTAATGTGTGTGTGTGTGTGTGTGTGTGTGTGTGTGTGTGTGTGTGTGTGTGTGTGTCGGCAGAACTATATCTAGAATTCTGTCTCTCTATCTCTGTCTGTGTAGCCATTTCTCTCTCTCTCTCTCTCTCTCTCTCTCTCTCTCTCTCTCTCTCTCTCTCTCTCTCTCTCTCTCTCTCTCTCTCTCTCTCTCTCTCTCTCTCTCTCTCTCTCTCTCTCTCTCTCTCTCTCTCTCTCTCTCTCTCTCTCTCTCTCTCTCTCTCTCTCTCTCTCTCTCTCTCTCTCTCTCTCATCACCTCTTTCTCTTAATTCTCATCTCTCAAATCAATTTCCACTTTTTCTTTCTCTCTTCTCCCTCTCCCTCTCTTCATCACCAGTCACACCACACCATCAAACACCCACAAACTATCATCCATCTAGCCGACCCTCAACACCATCCCCACCACCACAATCCATCATCACCATTACCACCACTTGTCACTACTACCACCACCACCACCACCACCATAGCCTCCCTCACCACAGTACCCATTTCTATCTCCACCTCCAACATTACATTATCACCATCACTATTACAGCCTTGAAAATACCCCTCACTCCCACCCTCACCACCACCATCACCACCACCATTGCCTCCCTCACCACAGTACCCACCTCTATCACCACCTCCAACATTATCACCATCACTATTACTGCCTTGAAAATCTCCCTCCCTCCCTCCCTTCGTCACCACCACCATCACCACTACCAGTCCCCTTCATCACAGTGCTCCCTTCCTCTCACCATCTCCACATTTCATCATCACCATCACCATTGCTATGAAAACCTTCCACCCTCTTCACCAACAATGACACCGACACCAAAATCCTTTCCCATCTCTTTTTTTTTTTTTTCGACTGATCCTCTCTACTACCACCACTGCCCCCCTTCCCCCCCCACACACACAGTCCACCACCACCCACTGTCATCACCGCAATAACTCTTTCTCATCACCACCACACCTCACCGTCCCAACCACCACCACCACCACCACCACTGTCCCTCACCCTTCTAAAGCTTTCCTCGTCCCTGCCCGCGACCGCTGAAGCAATACTGTTTCCGGCGTTGCAAGTTTGTTTGGGTGTTGTTGTTGTTGTTGTTGTTTGTTCATTATCACTGCTCTAGCTAAACCGATCGAACAAGACTAATGAAATTTGGAAGGTCCGCATACATTAACATCCTGTACTCGTAGCCGATATTGTGAGACTTCTACATGATGCTAAAAAAAATAAGCGCACCATCATATCACCACCATACCTCCGCATACCACATACACATATATCAATCACACAAAACTCTTCGTATAATGGAATAATTATAACAAAACAAAATAGTCTGTAAACATTTTTTTTGCTCGTCCAATTTGTTGAACTCGCTATAATTTCCTCGAATTTTGCTCGCGTTAAATTTTCGATCACATATCCAAAGCCAGAACGCCTGCCTGGCTCTGACGGCACGGACGCTGATCATGACAGATCTCTCTAGGCGGAGGAGGTCGCGGATGCAGGTGGGGTGGGCGAAGATTGGTTGCTTTGGATGTGTGCTTTTCCTCTACCCGCTGATATTACTGATGCTAGTTTTATTATTATTATTATTATTATCCTTTTTCATCCCTACCACAAACCAACGTGTTCTCTTATTCTGGTCGTTGGTGTTATTGTATATAGTTATTTTTTTCTTATTCCTTGTATTATTATTATTTCTCTTCTTCCCTTATCCATCCCTGCCAAAACCAATGTGTTCCTTTACACTGGTCATTGATGTTGTTATTGTAGTTGATATTTTATTCTTATTCTTCTTATACTTATTCCTCTTCTTTCTTTGTCTTCCAACCCTAACACAATCCAACGTGTGATATTACTCTGGTCGTTGATGTTGTTGTAGTTATTAATTTGCTTATTCATATTCTTATTCTTATTATACCTTTTCTTCGATTTTCATCCCTACCACAAACCACTGTATTCTTGCTCTAGTCATTGATGTTCTTGTGGTTGTCATTTTAATTATTCTTATTCTTATTCGTATTCCCCATCTTTCTTCGTTTTTCATACCTACCCAGAGCCGTAATTTCTGGGGGGCTAGGGGGGCTATAGCTCCTCAATGTTCTCTATATTGGCCTCAAAATGCCCCTAAAAGTGCTTATTTTTCAAAAGTTTTTCCTCGCCTGCGCATCCTCGCTTCGCTCGCCACCCTTATGATGCCTTCAGACCCCCCCCAAAAAAAAATTACGGGCCTTGTACCAAAAAACAACGCGTGTTTTTACTCTTGGCATTGACGTTGTTCTTGTAGTTGTTATTTTTATTCTTATATTTCTTATTCATATTCCTCTTCTTTCTTCGTTTTCATCCCCACCCCAAACCATTGTAACAAAAAGCCCTGTTGTTTTCCCTTTGTCTTCCGCTTCACCGGGAAAGCAACAAGAAGCCCTTCAGTTTTCCCATCTTCTTCCGCTTCACCAGGAACGTAATCGACGCCTAAACCTTCGGCAACATGAACAAACACGCGCAGGTCAACCTACCAGTGACTTACATCGCCGCTATCCCCGCAACACAGCTCAACCTAACCCACACCTTCTCTCCTTCCTCTTCCCCTCGTCTAGGAACTTCATCGACCTCAAAACCTTCTACAACATTAACAAACACGTCCAGGCCACCCCTTTCATCATCGCCTCTTCTCCGCCGCCATTCCCGCAGCACAGAACCAACCTAACCCACACCTTCTCTCCTTTCTCTTCCCCTCCTCCAGGAACTTCATCGACCCCAAAACCTTCTACAACATGAACAAACACGTACAGGACATCCTCTTCATCATCGCCGTCAGCAACTCAGTAGTCAACCCCATCATCTACGGCCGCTACTCCATCAGCTGCTGCCGGGGCCTGTGCGACCAAGCGGGGGACTTCTGCTGCCTCTGCTGCTGCTGCTGTGGCCAGGGGCGGCGGGGGGGGCACCACCGGCTGGAGTCCCTCGTCCCGCCCCCCACGCCCCACTCATACAAGAGCAACGGGAACTGTCAGGGTAAGTGTGTGTGTGTGTGTGTGTGTGTGTGTGTGTGTGTGTGTGTGTGAGAGAGAGAGAGAGAGAGAGAGAGAGAGAGAGAGAGAGAGAGAGAGAGAGAGAGAGAGAGAGAGAGAGAGAGAGAGAGAGAGAGAGAGAGAGAGAGAGAGAGAGAGAGAGAGAGAGAGAGAGAGAGAGAGAGAGAGAGAGAGAGAGAGAGAGAGAGAGAGAGAGAGAGAGAGAGAAGATAAAAGGGAGTTGGAAGTTCGTGCAGAGGATGCATAGCAGGAAGAAAGAAAGAGAGAGAGAGAGAGAGAGAGAGAGAGAGAGAGAGAGAGAGAGAGAGAGAGAGAGAGAGAGAGAGAGAGAGAGAGAGAGAGAGAGAGAGAGAGAGAGAGAGAGAGAGAGAGAGAGAGAGAGAGAGAGAGAGAGAGAGAGAGAGAGAGAGAGAGAGAGAGAGAGAGAGAGAGAGAGAGAGAGAGATCACAACGGCGAGATAATGACCGGAAAAAGTACCCACACGGAAAGGGAAGCCAGCAGAAAGAGCATCCATTATTCACGTCGAGGGGCAAGAGAGGTTCACTCGAGCTCCTCCAACCCTTTCTTACTCGTCTCATTTTTCCCCTCATCTTAAACCATCAAAACAACTCTCCCTTCTCCCTGACTCCATTCCTCTAATCTCCTTGGACAACCTTCCCTTCCCCCTTCATCCAGTAAGGAAACTGCAATAACACAGTGAAATAGTCCCGTAATGAAAACCACTGAGTGCCCTCACTTCCACGGTTTCGATTCCCCGGCACTCAGTGGTGCTCATTACGGGAGCTTCATCCAGACTACCTCTTCATTTTGTAACCCTTCCCTTTCTTCTCCTTTCTTTAATCCCCTCAATCACCTTCTTTTCTTTCTTCAGACATTAGTTTCATTTAGACTCCCTCTTTACTTTCCTACCTTTCCCATTCTTATCCTTCCTTTAACCCCTCATCTAATTTTACGTTTCGGCCTATGGCGCCGATAGATTTTCTTGGCGGGATCTGACGGTCGGCCCCAGCCCATTACGGTGCATGCAAGTGTTTACAGTGGCGCCGTCTTGCTTGGCTTGCGGTGCCCCCCCCACCCCCCAACCCGGAGCTAATCTTTGACCCTCTCTTTTTAGAGAGAATCTAGAGTTCCGATTGACAAGTGGTGTTCAGGACAGCATGAAGGTTGTCTTAGGACACTCGGCGTAGACTAAAAAATTCCAGCTTGTGGCAGCCGGCGGGACGCGAACCCGCGTCCTCCTGGACGCGACGCCGGAACATTAACCATTCAGCCACCGCCTTCTCCCTTTAGACATTAAGTTCATCCAGACTCCCCCTTCAGTTTCTGACCTTTCCCATTTTTCCCCTTCCTCGAGTCTCCTTTAACAATCTTCTCATCCCCCTTCAGACATTGGCTTCATCCAGACTTCACTTTCACTTTTACTTTCTAACCTTTCCCTATTCTTACCCTTCCTTTACCCTTTCCCTTTCCTTCCCTTCCCAGACATTAGGTTCCTCCACACTCCCCCTTCACTTTTCAATCTTTCCCGTTTTTCCCCTTTCATAACCTCCTAAACAACGTCCCTTCCTCCTTCAGACATAAGGTTTATCTGGAGCAGTGGTGCTCAACCTTTTTGGTTGGCAGGGCCACATTGAATGGGCAATGTGTGATGAGGGCCTCATATTTCCTGCAATGTGAATACGCATAGTAATTAATATATTCTACACACTGATAACACTTATTATGTTGTGTATATATTGTAACCTTCCAGATAGAGTCGTAATTAAGACACTTCTCACATAAATTGCAGGTCATGGGGAAATGGGCAAATATAAGCTACAATAAAGTGAAGACCCATATACGAGCGACAACATTTCGCTGTTGGGCAGGGAGAGGGGAAACCTGGAGCGGCTACGATGTGCCGGGAGGGTGGGGAGCTCTATTGGGTGGCGTGGAAGACGATGGGTAAGGGAAGAGGGGTAGGAGTGGATGGGCAACGGTGGAGAAGGCCCGGAGGGTAGTGGTTGGGTAGGAGAGGGTTAGGGAGCCAGAGACCTGCAGGACTGATCGAGAGGATGAGTGGGGGATGAGAGGGCAGGGACATGAGCGAAGTAAATAGCCAAGCAGGAGAGAATTTTAAAAAAAAGCCTAGATTAGCCTGTTTTCTAGGGAAAAAAGACAAGGCGCCAGAGTCCCAGCCGAAAAGCCAAGATCTAGTAAAAAAAAACCCAAGGAGTGGCAGCGCGAGTCACGTCAGCAAATCAGTGAGGCCAGGCAGCATTCAGGCCGCTAGATGTGCAATAGCCTTTTTATCATTATGATACAATAACATCAAAAAGTTAACATAGAATAAGATATTCAGTAATATCAATCATAATATAATCTATATTTTGCTGTATATCATTAAAATTAAATGTGAACAAATAGTACGCATTATGATAGTGATGAGTAGGTTATTTTTTGGTTACTTTCCGAGGGCCGCATCAAACTTCCTTGAGAGCCGCATGCGCCCCTCAAACAGAGGGTTGAGCACCCCTGACCTAGACTATCCCTTCACTGCCTAACCTTTCCCATTTTTCCCCTTCACTCCCCCTCAATTTCCTTCCTTTCCCTCTTCAGACATTAGCTTCACCCAGACCGCCCCTTCACTTTCCTACCTTTCCCATTCTTACCCATCCTTTACCCCTTCCCCTCCCTTCCCTTCCCTTTCCATACATTAGGCTCCTCCAGACTCCCCCTTCACTCTTCTAACTTTCTTTAACCCTTTCAAACCTTCACTTTCACCTTCAGACATCAAGTTTATCTAGGCCTCCCCTTCACTTTCCTATCTTTATCATTCTCCCTTCTTAAATCCTCAAAACGGCTTTTCCCTATAATTAGGACGAAACGGCTTTTTCCTATAATTATGACGTTAAATTTTACCAAGACTCACCTTCGCCCCACCGGTATCATTCCTTTCTTCTATCTAAAAATACCCCTAACAGTCTTATCGCCTTAATTAAGTCAATAAACTCAACAACACTCCCCTTTCTTCTTCCCAATCTTTCTCTTTCTTCCTTTCTCTCAATAATGCAAGATGGCGCCACTATAAACACTCGCCTGCGCCAGATCGGGGCTGGCCTACCATCAGTCTCACCTGAAGAAGAAGCGCCGACCATCCATCAGCACCCCACCAAAGAAAGATGCCTACAATATATACAAAACGTAAAAAAAAATATATAAAAAAATAAATAAATAAAAACTCTAACCAGTCTCTCCACTCCCTCTTAATAGATTGACCAAGACTTTCCCATCCTCAACCTATAATTTCCTTCCGTTACCTCTTCAACCCGCCAACAGCGCTCTTTCCCCTTTAGATATATGGGGGTATGTTCACCGAGACTCACTTCCCTTCCTTTTCCTTTACTTCCCTTCCTTTCCTTTTAGTTCCCTTCCTTTCTCTTCCCTTCCCTTCATTCAGCTTTCCTTCCTTTTCCTTCCTTTCCCTTCCTTTCCTTCCCTTCCCTTCCCTTCCTTTCCCTTCCCTTTATTCAGCTTTCTTTTCCTTCCTCTCCCTTCCCTTCCCTTCCTATTTATTCCCTTCCCTTTATTCAGCTTTCCTTCCATTCCCTTCCCTTTCCTTTCCTTTCCTTCCCATTCCTTCCCTTTCCTTCCCTTCCCTTTCCTTCCCTTCTCAGACTGTTCCTCCCTTTCTTTTCCTTTCCTTCCCATTCCTTCCCTTTCCTTTTCCATCCTTTCCCCTTCCCGTCCTTTTCCCTCCCTTCCCTTCCTGTCCCTTTCCTTTTCTTACCTTTCCTTCCTTCCGCTTCCCTTCCGCTCCCTTCCCTTGCCTTCTCTTCCCAGCCCATCCATCCTTCCCTTCCCTTACCTTGCCTTCCTTGCCTTGTTACTTCCCATTCCCTCTATTCCCGACACCAATTTTCCCCTATGAAGACATTAGGACTAGGTTACCCGAGACCCCTTCTTCCCTTCAGAATATTGCTCCATCGTCCCTTCCATCCAACTCTTCAATAACCTCCACCTTTAATTAAGACTTGAAACTCACCACGACTCCCCCTTCACGTCCTGGCCAATTTCCTTTCTCCCCTTCCTCTTGAAACCCCTCAAGAGTAGCCTTTCCCCATATAAAAAGATTATCCAGGACATCTTTTCCCCTTCCAACCCTCCCCGCCCTCATCCCTCGTTCTCTCACTACTTCTTACCATTCGAAAACATCCTCCCCCCCCTCGATAAAGAGTTTAGGGCCATCAGTTCCCCAGTCCCCTACTTAACCCTCTCTCGTACTAGATTAAGATGAAAGACCAAGGAATACACGAGCAACCCCTTCAACCCCGTCCCCGGAAGCATAAAGAGTAGAACAGTAATACGAGGATAAAAGTATAGCTTCAGTCTCTCCCTTACATAACCCGAAGCGCCGCGTGTTTGTGGCAGTGACAAGAACCAGGTTATGGAAGAGACGAAGGAAGAGCAGGGGAGGAGGTAGTTAAGGAGGAGGAAGAGGAGAGGAAGGAGGTGGGGTATTGGGGAGGTAAGGAAGGGAGGAAGGAGGATGCACACGAAGGAAGATTCAATGCTATTTTTCCAAGTAATCCAAGAAGAAATAATGGAGGAGGAGGGAGAGAAGAAGGAGGAGGAGAGGGAATGGAAAAGGAGGAGGAGGAAGACAGGGAGATAAGAATTGGGAAGTAAAAAAGGGAGAAAGACGGAAGCCGGCGGAGGAAGGTTCAATGTTATTTTTCCAAGTAATCCAAGAAGAAATAAAGGAAGAGGAGGGAGAGAAGAAGGAGGAGGGGGGAAAGGAAGAGGAAGAGGAAGGAGACAAAGAAATAAGGAATTGTGTAGGTAAGGAAAGGAAGACATTAGGAAGCAGGCGGAGGAAGGTTCAGTATTATTTTTCTAAGTAATGCAAGAAGGAAGAGGAGGAAGAGAAGGAGGAGGAGGGAGACAAGAAGGAGGTAAGGAATTGTAGAGGTAAAGAATGGAGGAAGGAGGACGCAGGCTGAGGAAGATTCATTGTTAGTTTTCCAAGTAATACAAAAAGAAAAGAAGGAAGCGGAGGGAAAGAAGGAGGAGGAGAAGAGGAGAAGGAGGAGGTGGAAGATAAATAGATAAGAAAGAGGAAAGATAGGAAACGGAGGAAGGAGAAAACAGATGGGCGAAGATTTTAATGTTATTTTTCAAAGATTTGCAGTAGAATTAAGAGGAGAGAGGAGGAGGAGGAGGAGGAGGAGGAAGAGGAGGAGGGAAACAAAAAAAGGATAAGAAGTAGGAGAGGGAGGAAGGAGAAAACAAATAAAAGAAGAAATTAATATTTTGGAGAGGAAGGAGAGAAGGAGAAAAGAAGGAGGAGATAAGGAATTGGAGAGATGGGAAAGAGGGAGGAGAAAGGGAGAGAGGGCACGGATGGGAAATGGCTAATAAATAGAAAACTAGGAAGGTATGGAAGAGAGAGTAGGAAGGAGGAAACCGATGGAGATAAACTGAAAAATGTTTCTCCAGATAATCGAAGGGAAGAAGGAGGAGGAGCAGGAAGGTGAGGAGGAGGAGGAGGAGGAAAGAGAGGGAGAGAACGAGGACGAAGACGAGGACGAGGAAAAAGAGAAGGAGGAGAAGGAGAGGAGAGGAAGGAAACAGAGAATGAGAAAGGAATAGATGGAAGGAAAAACAAAGACGAAGAAGCAGATGAAAGAAGAATGAAGGTTATTTTTCAGAGTAACGTTAAGACAAAAAGACGGAGAAGAAGTAAATGCCAGATAAAAATGAGGTAAAGGAATGCGATAGGGAAATGGGGAGGAAGGTAAGGGAGATGAAGGTAATATTTTTCACGTCGTGAGAACGGTTTAAAGAAGGAGGAGGAGAGGGAGGAGAAAGAGTGAGTAAGAGGAAAGAGGAAAGAAAGGATATTGCTTTTCCAAGTAATGTGGGGGATATTAAGGTGCATTTTAAAGAGGAGGAGGAGGAGGATGAAGATGAAGAAAAGAGATAAAAAGACAAAAGAAGGAAAAATGAGAAGTAGAGAGGCAGGAGGAGAGAAAAAAAGCAGTGAGAAAATGTGAAGGGCAATATTGGAAGAGAGAGAGAGAGAGAGAGAGAGAGAGAGAGAGAGAGAGAGAGAGAGAGAGAGAGAGAGAGAGAGAGAGAGAGAGAGAGAGAGAGAGAGAGAGAGAGAGAGAGAGAGAGAGAGAGAGAGAGAGAGAGAGAGAGAGAGAGAGACAGAGAAGGATAGATAGAAAGAAGTAAAGAAGGAAGAAAGAGAAAGGAGGAGATAAGAGAAAAGAAAAACATGAGTGATGGAAGAAGGAAGGAAGGAGAGAGAGAGAGAGAGAGAGAGAGAGAGAGAGAGAGAGAGAGAGAGAGAGAGAGAGAGAGAGAGAGAGAGAGAGAGAGAGAGAGAGAGAGAAAGAGAAAAGAAGTGAGAGGGAAAAAGAGTAGGTTAAGGAGGGAGGAAGAAGGGAAGAGAGGGCAGAAAAGATAGATGGAGGAAGAGAGGAAAAGTGAAAGAGAAGGGAGGTATCTAGAGAAAGAAAAGGAGGGAAGAAAAGGTAGAGAGAGAAAAAATGACAGGGATGGAAGAAAGAGGGAACACAATGAAAGGAAGAGGCGGAGGAGGGCAGGGAGGAAGTGAAGGAGGAAGAGGTCTAAGTAATGAGGAAAGGAGACAGGGAAATGGAGAGGAGGGAGGTGGAGGGAGACAAAGAGGGAGGAAGGGAAAAAGGGAGGGAGAGGTGGAGAGGAAGACAGCGACACTCAACACATAGAAACAGGAGTCGTATGGGAGGTATGCGACAATAAGTAGGAAGGAGGAAGGGAAGGAGGGAGGGAAGGATGGGTGACGGGAGGGAGGAAACAATAGCTGGGAGGGAGGCAGGAGAAAGGTGATGTGTGTGTGTGTGTGTGTGTGTGTGCGTATCGAGCCACTGTTTAGCAGCGCACGTGGCCAGACGGGGTACGATTTAGGGGAGGAAGGAAGCGAGAGGATAAAATGCGACGTAGAAAATTGACATGTCTGGCCCTAGTGAAAAGGTTCGTGTGTGTGTGTGTGTGTGTGTGTGTGTGTGTGTGTGTGTGTATTAAAAAGAAGATACAGAGAGACACACAGACAGGCAAACAGACACAGACACAAGAGATAACAAGAGCCAGACAAAAGATAAGACACAGACAGAGACTTAAATAGCAAGCGTCTGAGTGCAGTAAAAGAGATATTAAGATGCTCCCTAAATACGATAAGACGAGAGGAATGGTGAGTGATGGCCGTGAGCGAAGGCAAAATGAGGCGATGAGGAAAACAAAGAGAGATGACGACACGTGCCTGAGGGAAGGGTGACGTGAAGAGCTGAGGCGAAGGATGCAAAGAGTGCGAGATGGGGGGAGTATATGGAGAGAGAGAGAGAGAGAGAGAGAGAGAGAGAGAGAGAGAGAGAGAGAGAGAGAGAGAGAGAGAGAGAGAGAGAGAGAGAGAGAGAGAGAGAGAGAGAGAGAGAGAGAGAAACTGACACCACAGACAGACAGAAAGACTGACACAAGACAGACAGACAGATAGACAGACAGACATAAGACAGACAGACAGACAGACAGACAGACAGACGAACAGACAGACAGACAGACACAGACAGACAGACAGACAGACACAAGACAGACAGACACAAGACAGACAGACAGAGAATGAAAATATATGAGAGAGAGAGAGAGAGAGAGAGAGAGAGAGAGAGAGAGAGAGAGAGAGAGAGAGAGAGAGAGAGAGAGAGAGAGAGAGAGAGAGAGAGAGAGAGAGAGAGAGAGAGAGAGAGAGAGAGAATAACAATATGACCTCAGTTCGTGTGTGTGCGTGTGTGTGTGTGTGTGTGTGTGTGTGTGTGAGACCCATGCAACAACAGCACGTGTTAAGAAGGGAGATTAAATCATTAGTCCGGCATGATTATAAAGTCCCCTGGTGTGTGTGTGTGTGTGTGTGTGTGTGTGTGTGTGTGTGTGTGTGTGTGTGTGTGTGTGTGTGTGTGTGTGTGTGTGTGTGTGTGTGTGTGTGTGTGTGTGTGTGTGTGTGTGTGTGTGTGTGTGTGTGTGTGTGTGTGTGTGTGAGTGGCGCCAATTTCACGATGTTGCACACACGGACACACTCAAACAACAACCAAAAAAAAAAAGCGATTGACATTCCTTTCCCCTTCAATCCCACTCGCCGCTCCCCCTCGACCCCTCCCTGTCGATGTGCATGTGGCTTTACGGTCTGCCAGTGCGTGCTGGGTCTCATTACCTGGCTGCGGATTATAGTGATTGCCGGGGAGATGTAAGCAAGTGTATGTCCCCAGACTTTGCCCCCGTCACCGAAGCAAGAGAAGAACAACCAAGAAAAGAAATAAGAAGCAAGACAAAAGACATGTTAAAAGAAAGAGACAAGAAAAGAAACGAGAAAAAAAGACGTAAGCCAAGTGTATGCCCCGGACTCTGCTCCCTAACCGAAACAAGAATAACACAAACAAGATAGGAAATGAGAACCATGGCACTAAAAATAAGAAAAAGGAAAAATACAATAAAAGAAATGAGAAAAAAAATGTAAACTGAATGTATGTCCGCCAGACTCAGCTCCCACGCAGAAACAAGAATAAACGAAATAAATAAACAGCAAAATATAAGACACTAGAAACAAAAGAAAAAAAGACGGAAGAAAAGAAACGAGAAAAAATATGTAACAACAAAGACAAGGCAAGAAACAAGAAAAATAAACAAGAATAGAAAAAAGAATAAAATAAGTATATTCCCGCTATACTTTGCACCCGCCTCTAAACAAGAAAACAAAAGATGCCAAAAAGAGAAGAAAAGAGATAACGACAAAAAGCGGACAACTGACATCGCCCTCCAAGAAAGAAAGTCACATGAAGCCAAAATCGGAAAACAAGATCTCGAAAAAAAATAGAAGTGAAGAAATAGAAAAATGTCACCCAAAAAGAAAAAGGAAAATACAAAAAAAAACTGAAGATGCCACAAAAAAACTAGACGCCCCCAAAACAAAACTGAAGATGCCAGAAATAACATGCAAAAAAAAAAAACTGCAAAAGCCATAAAAAAGAAAATTTAAAAAAAATCTGTTAATGCCAATAAAAAAAAAGGAAAACACCCTCACAAAGAAATCACAACATGCTAATAAAGAAAACCAGAAACAACCAAAAACAGTAAAACAGAAGGTACCGCAAAAAAAAAACAAGATGCTAAAAATGAGAAACCTGATGATACCAAAGAAAAATGATACGACAGAAAGAAAACACGAGATCAAAAAAAGAGAAACCTGAAGATACCCAAAGGAGGCAGATGCCACGAAAATAATACACAAAATGCCAAAAGAGAAAACACAAGATACCACAACGAAGCAATCAAAAATCTGTCCCAGAGGTGTCTTCATAATCCCCTCGTGGAAGAGTTTAAGTCGTTGGAAGGAGGACGTGCAGCAAAAGGGCGACTGGTACAGACTGCGTCAGACATGTGTTGGGCGTCGTGTTAGGATAAGAAGAACATAAGAACATAAGAACGTAAGGAGTCTGCAAGAGGCCGGTTGGCCTATACAAGGCAGCTCCTGTACACTCAACCCCACCTTACCTCACCATCCATGGCTTCATCTAACCTCTTCTTGAATGTATCTATGGTATTGACACCCACAACATGGCTCCCAAGCCTTTTCCATTAATTTACCACTCTATTGGTGAACCAATTCTTGCCTATGTCTTTGTTCAATCTGAATTTGTCTAACTTAAAGCCATTGCTATGCGTCCTGCCTGGCTCATTTACTATCAAAATCTTATTGACATCCCCTTTATTAAAGCCCTTCATCCATTTATAGACTTCGATCAAGTCTCCTCGCAACCTTCGCCTTTCTAGAGAGTGTAGTTTGAATGCTTCAGCCTGTCTTCATAAGGCAGGTTTCTCACCCCCTGAATCATCTTTGTCATCCTCCTCTGTACAGATTCTAACATCTTGATATCCATTCTATAGTAGGGGGACCAGAACTGAACTGCATAATCGAGATGAGGTCTAACTAGTGCTAAGTAAAGTTTGAGGATGACTTCAGCGCTCCTATTGCTTACGTTCCTTGAGATGAAACCAAGTACTCTGTTTGCCCGATTTTTAGCCTGAATGCATTGAGCCCTAGGACGGAGGTCAGCGCTCACTAGGACTCCTAAGTCTCTCTCACGCCCAGACCTGCTTAGAGGAGTGCCATTTAGGGAGTAATTGTGTGAGGGGTTATTCCTACCTACACTCAAAATGCTACACTTCCCGACATTGAATTCCATCTGCCACTTCCCCCCCCAATCATATACTCTGTCAAGCTCATCCTGGAGAACGCTAGCTTCCCTGTCTGATTGGATTACTCTACCGATTTTGGTATCATCTGCGAACTTGCTGACATCACTACTAATTCCTGTGTCCAAGTCATTGATGTAAATAATAAAAAGCAGAGGACCCAGCACCGACCCTTGTGGGACTCCACTCGTAACACTGCCCCATTCAGATTTTTTACCATTGATTTGCACTCTCTGCTTCCTACCACTAAGCCACGCCCTGATCCAGTTCAAAACTTTCCCATCTACGCCGTGAGCCTGTAATTTTAGTAATAGCCGGTGATGAGGAACTTTGTCGAACGCTTTACTGAAATCTAAATATAATATGTCATAGTTTTCATCTCTGTCAACCGCCTCGATCACTTTAGTGTAGAAGGACAACAGATTAGTAAGGCAATACCTGATCTTTGTGAACCCATGCTGTGAATCATGAATTAAACTATGTTTCTCTAGATGGTCCCGAATGCTCCCGGCTATAATTGACTCCAACATCTTTCCTACAACTGATGTTAAGCTAATTGGGCGATAATTTGAGGTGGCTGACTTGTATCCGTTTTTGAAAATCGGCGTCACATTAGCTACTTTCCATTGATTGGGCACATACCCAGAATTTACCGACATCTTAAAGATATCGGTAATTGGGCCACTGAGGACCTCCTTGCACTCTTTCAGAATCCGTGGGAATACTTCGTCCAGGCCTGGCGATTTGTTTTTCTTCAACCTACCAATCTCATCCTGGACTACCTGCCTAGTGATGATCACATCCCTCAACTTGTAATTCTCTTCGCCCTCATATACCTGAACTCTCTCCGGAATGGTTGTTAGATTTTCCTGCGTGAAAACTGTAAGGAAATAGTCATTCATCATTTGACTAATATCTTCTCCATTCTCAAGGAGCTCACCAATGTTTGTTTTCAACGGTCCAATTCTGTCCCTTGTTTTCGTTCTGTACAATTTGAAGAAGCCCTTGGGATCGCTCTTGGCCTCGTTGGCTATCCTAATCTCATCATTTATTTTTGCTAGGCGGGTGTTCTTCTTCACCAACCTGGCTAGCTCAACATACCTAACCCCTGAGGTGGGTTTCTCCGTTCTTTATTTTCCTATAAATTCCTCTCTTCAAGCCAATCTCATGCTTGAGTCTGCGGGTCATCCATTTAGGGCCGTTATTTTCCTTCATACGTGCTTGGTAAGGGATATGCTGTCTCTGACCCTCCGCAATTACTCTCACTAAATTATTGTAGGTCATTTCTACATGATTCCCCTGTCTTTCCGGTTCTAGCCCTGAGATCTGGCCCTCATCTAGCCCTAAGGTTCCCCAATTTACCTCCTCAAGGTGTCTTCTGAGCCCCTCATAATCAGCTCTTCTAAAGTCAGGCATCAACACAGAGTTGAGTTCATGGGTCACCGCCCAGTCTAATTTAAACCTAATTTCCTTGTGATCACTGCCACCTAATTCTCCCCCAACATCTAACTCACTGATCATATTCTCGTTGTTAGTTAGGACTAAGTCTAAAATGTTATTTCCTCTGGTGGGCTAAGTCACTCTCTGCTTGAGAAAATTATCTTGTATTACTTTTTGAAAATCCTCAGATTCTAGATCACCCACCACGCCTTCCCAGTCTATATTCCTATAGTTAAAATCCCCCATTATGCAGACATTTTTGCTCCTGTTCGCCCTGCCTACCTCTTGTAGTAATATATCAGTGTCCTGCCTGCTAAGGTTGGGTGGCCTGTAAAGAACCCCTAGAATTAGTTTGTCTTTCCCTTTGTGGACGTCCACCCAAACTGATTCTGAGTTGCCATTTGTTTGAACAGAATTGTTAGCAGAACATTTAAGTGTGTCTTTAACATAAAGTGCCACCCCCCCTCCCCTTCTTCCCTTTCTATCTTTGTGAAACATCTGATAACCATCTATTTCATACTCTGACATGAAGTTTTGTTTGCAGTATCCACCCATGTTTCCGTGATAGCTATAATGTCGAATTTCTCGACACAAGCTTTCCCCCTCAGTAGATCTATCTTGTTCCTGAGACTCCTACTGTTGGTGTAATAAGCCGTTAGCCCATCCTTTCTTACATCCTTTCGATTACTCCTGCGCCTCGTAGTCTCAGTCTGCGATTCACAGCCAATGATGTTAGGCCCTCCCCCCTTGCCTACCCTAAAAATTCCTGTAGGGTGCTAGGTGATCGCTCGAGGGAGTCTGCGAGAACCTCTACCCCCTGGAGTGACAAGTGCACTCCATCCTTGGCATACAGGGTGCCCCTCTCGTAAAAGAGGCTCCAATTGTCAGTGAAAAGCCAACCATTACGCTTACAGTGAGCCGCCAGCCTGCTGTTTACTGCTAAGGCCCTGGAAGGCCATCCTTCACCTAACCCCCTCCTTGGCAAAATAACACAAACGGCCGGCACCCCCTGAAGTCTCTCACTTTGGCGAACGATTCCCTAAAGCGCCTAAATATCTCTTCGCTTCCCACTTTATCGATATCATTGCCGCCGAAACTGCAGAAGACGATTGGCTGAGTACTTTCTCCCGCTAAAATATCCTCAATCCTGTCAGAAATGTGTTGTATACCTGCCCCGGGAAAGCAAACTTTAAGTCTTTTGTCCTTATCCTTTGAACAGAAGTACCTGTCAATGAGTTTAATTTGACTGTCCCCAACAACTAAGACCTTCCTGGGAACGGCGCCAGGAGCGGGAAGAGAAGCTGGAACAGGAGGAAGGGGCGGGGAGAGAGAGGAAGGGGTGGTAACAGGGTGGGTGGCTGTGGCGAAAGAGATAAGGGGGGAAGAGGAGGAGGAGGAGGAGGAGGAGGAGGAGGAGGAAGATGAGGGAGGGGAAGAAGGGGCAGGGGCCAGGGGAGAATGAGAAGAGCAAGAAGTGGGTGGGGGCAAGGCAGAGGAGGTCGAGGAGGGGGGGGAGGAAGGAGAGAAGGAAGGGGAAGGGGAAGAGGAAGAGCAGGAGGGGGAAAGGGAGGGAGTCTGGACGGAGGGGGAGTGAGAGGAAGGGTGGAGGTGGAGGTAGTAATAGAGGAGGTGAAAGAGAAGGAGGAGGAGGAGGAGGAGGAGGAGAAAGAGGAAGAGGAAGAGGAAGAGGAGGAGGAGGAAGAGGAGGAGGAGGAGGAGGAGGAGGAGGAGGAAAACGAAAGGGGTACAATTAGAAGACAGGTCACTGGACGTTCGCATATAGGTATGTCGAGAACATGGCGTATGTTGTGTTGGTGTTGCTCTGGTAGGTATAGAATGGATCTGTAGTGAAAGCATCGTGGCAAGCCTGGAATGAGCCTGACAAGAACGTGGCGTCTGTATCATTACCGTCAACGTAGTAGGTGTTTGTATGACGTAATGGAGTGGCCGTAGGGAGCATTAGCGAGTCACGGTCGCCTAAAGGCTGGGGGGAAGAGGAGAGGGGGGAGTGGCAGATGAGGAAATATGTATAAAAACATGAATTGCTGTGCGTTGCGGGGGTCCAGCGGACGGCGGGCGGAACATTAGCAGATGACGCGCGATTACGAGGCTTTGATGAGGCGGCGAACGGGCGGCTGGCTAATGGCGGGTGGCTGGTAATGACTGGCTGTTATTGGCTGGCTGATAGCGTGTGGCTGTTAATGGCTTGCTGTTAATGGTTGGCTGTAAATGGCTGGCTGTCAATGGCTGGTTATTAAGGCTGGCTATTAATGGCTGGCTGTTAATGGCATGGCTGTTAATGGCTGGCTGTTAATGGCTGGCTGTTAATGGTTGCTGTTAATGGCTAGCTGTTAGTGGCTGACTGTTAATGGCTGGCTGTTAATGTCTTGCTGTTAATGGCTGGCTGTTAATGGCTGGCTGTTAGTGGTTGGCTGTTAGTGGCTGACTGTTATTGGTTGGCCATTAATGGCTGGCTGTTAATGGTTGACTGCTAGTGGCTGGCTGTCAATGGCTGGTTATTAATGGCTGGCTGTTAATGGCGGGCTGTTAATAGTTGGCTGTTAATGGCTGGCTGTTAATGGCTGGCTGTTAATGGCTGGTTATTAATGGCTGGCTGTTAATGGTTGGCTGTGTTAATGGCTGGCTGTTAATGGCTGGCTGTTAATGGCTGGCTGTAATGGCTGGCTGTTAATGGCTGGCTGTTAATGGCTGGCTGTTAATGGCTTGTTATTAATGGCTGGCTGTTAATGGCTGGCTGTTAATGGCTGGCTGTTAATGGTTGACTGTTAATGGCTGGCTATCATTGTCAGGTTATTAATGGTTGGCTGTTAATGGCTGGCTGTTAATGGCTGGCTGTTAGTGGTTGACTGTTTGTGTCTGGCTGTCAATGACTGGTTACTAATGGCTAGCTGTTAATGGCTGGCTGTTAATGGTTGACTGTTAGTGGCTGGCTGTCAATGGCTGGTTATTAATGGCTGGTTGTTAATGGCTGGCTGTCAATGTCTGGTTATTAATGGCTGGATGTCAATGGTTGGTTATTAATGGCTGGTTATTAATGGCTGGCTGTTAATGGCTGGCTGTTAATGGCTGGCCGTCAATGGCTGGTTATTAATGGCTGGTTATTAATGGCTGGCTGTTAATGGCTGGCTGTTAGTAGCTGACTGTTAATGGTTGGATGTCATTGGCTGGTTATTAAAGCTGGCTGTTAATGGCTGGCTGTTAATGGCTGACTGTTAATGGCTGGCTGTTAATGGCTGGTTGTTAATGGCTGGCTGTCAATGGCTGGCTGTTAGTGGTTGACTGTTAATAACTGGCTGTTAATGGCTGGCTGTTAATGACTGGCTGTTAATGGCTGGCTGTTAGTGGCTGACTATTAATGGCTGGCTTTTAATGGCTGGCTGTTAATGGCTGGTTGTTATTGGCTGACTGTTAATGGCTGGCTGTTAGTGGCTGACTATTAATGGCTGACTGTTAGTGGCAGGCTGTTAGTGGCTAACTGTTCGTGGCTGGCTGTTAATGGCTGGCTGTTAGTGGCTGACTGTTAGTGGCTGGCTGTTAGTGGCTGACTGTTAATGGCTGGCTGTTAATGGCTGGCTGTTAGTGGCTGACTGTTAGTGGCTGTCTGTTAATGGCTGGCTGTTAGTGGCTGGCTGTTAATGGCTGGGTGTTAGTGGCTGACTGTTAATGGCTGGCTGTTAGTGGCTGACTGTTAGTGGCTGGCTGTTAATGGCTGACTGTTAGTGGCTGGCTGTTAGTGGCTGGCTGTTAATGGCTGGCTGTTAATGGCTGGCTGTTAGTGGCTGACTGTTAGTGACTGGCTGTTAGTGGCTGACTGTCAATGGCTGGCTGTTAGTGGCTGGCTGTTAATTGCTGGCTATTAATGGTTAGCTGTTAGTGGCTGGCTGTTAATGGCTGGCTGTTAATGACTGGCTGTTAATGGCTGGCTGTTAATGGCTGGCTGTTAATGGCTGGCTGTTAATTGCTGGCTATTAATGGTTAGCTGTTAGTGGCTGGCTGTTAGTGGCTGGCTGTTAGTGGCTGGATGTTAATGGCTGGCTGTTAATGGCTGGCTGTCAATGGCTGGTTATTAATGGCTGGTTATTAATGGCTGGCTGTTAATGACTGGCTGTTAGGGGCTGACTGTTAATGGCTGGCTGTTAGTGGCTGACTGTTAATGGCTGACTGTTAGTGGCCTACTGTTAATGGCTGGCTGTTAGTGGCTGACTGTTAATGGCTGACTGTTAGTGGCTTACTGTTATTGGCTGGCTGTTAGTGGCTGATTGTTAATGGCTGACTGTTAGTGGCTTACTGTTAATGGCTGGCTGTTAGTGGCTGACTGTTAATGGCTGACTGTTAGTGGCTTACTGTTAATGGCTGGCTGTTAATGGCTGGCTGTGAATGACTGGCTGTTAATGGCTGGCTGTTAGTGACTGACTGTTAGTGGCTGGCTGTTAATGACTGGCTGTTAATGGCTGGCTGTTAATGGCTGGCTATCAATGGGTGGCTGTTAATGACTGGCTGTTAATGGCTGGCTGTTAATTGCTGGCTATTAATGGTTAGCTGTTAGTGGCTGGCTGTTAATGGCTGGCTGTTAATGACTGGCTGTTAATAGCTGACTGTTAATGGCTGGCTGTTAATGGCTGGCTGTTAATGGCTGGCTGTTAATGGCTGGCTGTTAATGGCTGGCTGTTAGTGGCTGACTGTTTATGGCTGGCTGTTAGTGGCTGACTGTTAAAGGCTGGCTGTTAATGGCTGGCTGTTAATGGCTGGGTGTTAATGGCTGGCTGTTAATGACTGGTTGCTAATGGCTGGCTGTTAGTGGCTGGCTGTTAGTGGCTGACTGTTAATGGCTGGCTGTTAATGGCTGGCTGTTAATGACTGGCTGTTAATGGCTGGCTGTTAATGGTTGGCTGTTAATGGTTGGCTGTTAGTGGCTGACTGTTAATGGCTGGCTGTTAATGGCTGGCTGTTAGTTGTTGGCTGTTAGTGGCTCTTTTTTTTTACAAGGGAGACAGCTCAAGGGCACAAAAAAAAAGGAAACAATAATAAAAAAAAAGCCCGCTACGCTGCACCCCCCCATGGCTGTCGCGACGATCCATTATTAACCCAGTAGCAGCGGGGATCATGTTTCTTAATGGTCCCCCCTGAAAAAAAAAAAAAAAAATCACCTCACACAAACCATTTATATATATATATATATCAAATGATCAGATTGTAGATCATATTTTGGGGGTTTGGGGGTTTAAATCATATCTTTAAATTTGGCCGCTCGCTGCTACACAAAAAATTGGCCCTGCCCTGCGTCGCTGTTAACATTAAAGTTCCTCACGAACATTGGGTCCACTAACTCTCGCTAACGACCTTGCAGCCATGACATAGGACCTGAGTGTGGCGCAAGGAAACATTGGTCCGAAGGAGGTGACGCCGAGGAAAAAGGGATTCGGTACGACTGCTCAGCACCAGCAGGGGGAAACTTGGCACACTTCCCGAACTCCCCCTCGGGTCCCCTGTGTGCCTCGGCTGCCAGGAAAGGACACTTGTTGCATGGGGCGGACACAAAGATGCTCGCTTAGAGGTCACAGAGTCGCACTGAAGGCAATAAAGCGCTTTCATTTGCATTTATCTGTTGAATGGTTTTACTTTCAGACAAATACGAACATTATAAGCTTGTTTGAAGGTCGTAGAGGTCCTATTACAAAGAGTAAACCGATTTCATATATGTTTCTCTGTTGTATGGTTTTAGCTTGACGTGCAGAGGAGCACAGAGGTCAAAGTTATCTTATAGAGGTCAGCAAATAGCTTATTCGAGTTTTCCTCTGGGTCTTGTCCTCCCATGAGGAGACAAAGACGTGTTTAACTTAATTAAAGGTCAATGAGTTCATGTAGAACCCAAGTAACCGTTTCCCCATGCATTCACTTCGGCAGGCCTTTACCCAAACACTAACAGCAACGCAGAGGCATGTTTGAAGGACGAGGTCATATAGAGGACAGAAAACAGTTTTTCCCCTTTTACACACACAAAGGCGTTGTCTTTGTATCCGCGTTGCAGAAAAAAGCCGTAAATGTGTATACAATCCTCTTACACATCTGTATCTACAAGCACATACACGAATAGGCTAGTTTAAAGGTCTCTACAGTTACTTTATTGCAAACTGTACACTCATCCCACGCATCCCACTTTTGCATGCGTTAACCTACACTCACTCACTAAAATAACCAATCTGTAGACTGTCACGAGAAGCAACACAATAACACGTTGCTCAGTCCTCACCAACACGGGCACCAACAAGCTAATGAATGGAAACACAAACAGTCCATGGTTGCCAACATAACCAACCGCTAGACATGAGACACACTCAGACAAGCGAGAGGGGATGTCGGCTGGGTCGTTACTGCACTAACAATGCTTCATCCTCACAAGCACCGGCAGACGATACTATCTATACGACAAAGGAAGGAGACCGAGGCCAAAACAAAATAAAGATTACGCTGGGAACACGATGCTTCTATACAAAGAGCACACAAGAAAATCAAAATAATATTGAAATTTTTTGGTTTGATGGTCGGAGAAAGAGGAAATACAAAGAAAGGAATGAAGTCCAAGAATTCCCCAGTGATAAGGATGAAAAAAATAAAGATGCTGGCTAACTCTTACATCAGGAAGGTGGACACCATTAGCGAAATACAAGAATACAGACGAAGGAAAGCTGTTCCAGACTTTAGGAGTGAAAGAAAGGAAAGAATAAAGATACAGGCTAATTCTTGCATCAGGAAGGCGGACAGCATCAGTGATAAAGGAAAATACAGACGAATGAAAGTTGTTACACTGTTAACGAATCAAAGCGAAGAAAGAAAGAAGATACTGGCTAACTCTTGTATCAGGAAAGTGGACAGAATCGGTTATATAAAAAAAATTTAGATGAGGGAAAGCTGTTACTGAGTTTACGAGTATCAAAGAGGAGAGAATGAACATATTAGCTAACTCTTGCATTAGGAAGGTGGACAGCACAGACTCGTTAAAACCTCATGCAACATGACGGAGCAACACAAAACAGTCCACGGTCGCCAGCGTAATCGACCCTTAATCACCCAACACCCAGACAACAAGTCATTTCGGTTATCCAGATCGTGACTTGTAGAATAATACGTAATCCACTAAAAGGAAAATTTGCTATTTCGCAAGGAATCATAAAGAAGCCTTTCCTCGACACCTTCCTGCCCTGACGCCTGCAAAGTCACGCATATCACGGCATCCATCAGACATTATGTTGGCGTCAGCTAAGAGGATCAGCCGAGCCATCGCCAGTCAAGAACCTGAGTCGCATTTTCTGACACCCCATTCAGCGACGCCGGCACACAGAGACAGACAGACAGACAGACAGACACGTAGACACAGACAGGTAAACAAACAGACAGATACAAACACAGAAAAACAGGAAACAGAAAGGCAGATAGACAGACACACAGACAGACAAATAAAATGCAGCTACTCACCTAGCACGACTAAGCGGAGTGTGGGAAGAAGAAAAAACAGTAGACAAAAGAAAAAGGTGAGGGAGAAGAGGAAAGCAAACGTATCGAAATAAAAGGGTGGGAGGAGGAGAAGGAAGGGAGGGGATAGAAATAAATCAGGTAAACAGAAGAAAAAAAGGGGACAATGCAAGAAGGAAAGAGGAGGGGAAAGTAGCAAGCAAGCAGATAAGAAATAAAGGGGGGAGAGAAGATCAATGGGGAGAAAAAAGAAAAAATCCATTGGACAGAAAGATATCGGGAAGGAGGAAAAGAAAGGAGGAGGGGAAGGATCACGCAAACATGAATTATTATTATTATTATTATTATTATTATTATTATTATTATTATTATTATTATTATTATTATTATTATTATTATGATAAGCTACCAAAACCTCCCTTCAGGGTGCAGATACAACACGTTGAACCACACACTCACAAAAAGGCACTGGAGAAAAGCAAAGGCAACGAATAGTTAAGAAACTGGCCAGTCAAAGCCAAAAGGAGGAAAAATAAAATTACTGTTTTAAAAAGACATTCACACGAGACTTAAATGTAGAAATGTCTGCAGAACGGATAATCTCATTGGGTAACTGATTCCATACCTTGTCAACGACATAAGAAAACATTGTGAGAATTGTGTCGTACAAAAATTCATAGGATTAAAAGCAAGATCGTGTTGACTAAGAGCAAACCTCGTGACCCGGGCAGGAACAAAAGGATCAGGCAAAGCATTGTGTTAGGGATGCCGATTATTCTTAAAAACTTTAAATAAAATGATAAGGGCATCAACTTGACGCAGATGATCAAGATCAAGAATAAGTGCCGGATAAATCAATTTAATTCAATTAATAGCTCTGTCAAGTATCTTTAAATGGCAATTGGCAGCAGACAACCAAACAGGATCACAATACTCAAAGTGGGGCAAAATGAATGCATAAAAAGATTTGATTACAGATGAGTCACAAGCAAATGTTTTGAAGCATTTACGAAGTAAACCTGTCTTCTGTGCAATAGTGGAAGACATGGAACGGATGTGCTTCTCAAATGTCAGTTTAGAATCAAGAGTGACTCCCAACAAGCGGATACAAGAAGCACCTTTAATCTGTTCACCAAAAATATGCAAACAAAGATGAGGTGGATTCAAGGTACGGGATCTACTGATGATAATGGAATGCGTTTTATTAGCATTAAGCTTCATGCCCCAAAGTTGACATCAAGCGGTGATCATTGCCAAGTCCCTATTCATAGATGCAGCAACTTCACCTCTGTTGCTAGGAGAGTGAACAGAGGAGTATAGAGTTGCATCATCAGCATATGAAATAATCTTATTTTCGAGGTTAATGCCCAAGTCAGAAATAAAAATGTTAAAAAATAAAGGTCCAAGGACACTGCTCTGAGAAACACCAGAAACAACAGGCAAATTAGCAGAGCAGGCACCATCAACAACCACACACGGTAATCGATTAGTTAAAAATTCTTTAAAAACTCTGAGAAGACTTCCACCAATACCAAGGAGTTGTAGTTTATAAATTAGAGCCCCATGATTCACAACATCAAAAGCAGAACTAAAATCAATAGCAACAACTCGAGACTCATGCCCACGATCCAAAGAAGACTGCAGGTCATGAGACAGAGTCAAGTGAGCGTCACGTGTTCCCAAACCTTTATGGAATCCTAACTGACTGATTGAATTCATCACAGTATATGGAAAGTCGTTTAGCCAAAAGCCTCTCAAAGATAGGAGTAATAGAAATTGGGCGGTGCTCAGTAGGAAAAGTTGAAGCTGAGGCTCCCTTCAGGATGGGGGTGATGTTGGCCTTGCGCCAACAAGAAGGAAAAGTATCAGACTTCAGCAGTAACCTAAATACAACAGCAAGTTTTGGTGCTAAGAACGTAGCAATCTTCTTAAAGAATAGAGGAAAAAAACATCTGGGTCCGTTCCACCATATATATTAAGATCTAGAAGGTACTTTTTCAATTCACTGGATCTAAGTGCAGCTGAGCTAAGTTTTGGAAAGGGGAAACAAGTCAAAGGTAGGGATAATTCATCATCCCATCTGCAATATATATAAAAATTCTGATATAAAATTTCTGATATAAAAATATCAGAAAGTAAATTAGTCTTTCTAAAAGGATCAAAGGACATTGAACCATCAGACTCGCGTAATGGAGGCATGCTTGAATAAACACCAAACAAGGAGGATTTAAGAGAAGCCCACCATTTGTATGGTGGAGTAGTTCCTGCAAGAACCTCCTGTATATGAGAATTATAAGCAGCTTCAGCTGCATTATAGATTCCCTGAGCAACAGCTTTAAGAGCAACGTAATTATCCCATAGCAACTGGCATCGATTATGTCTCCGTAGGTGATAAGCAACCTGCTTTTTTTTTTTTTTTTTTTTTTTTTACGTCGTTGCCTGTTGCGCCGGTAGGCATCTTCCTGGTGGGGCCTGATGGTCGGCCCAAGGCTTCTTCCAGGTGGGGCCTGATGGTCGGCCCAGCCCGTTCTGGCGCAGGCAAGTGTTTATAGTGGCGCCATCTTGCAATGTCATCATAAGCCCGCTTACAGTCATCATTAAACCAGGCTCTTTCTCTCATACGAGATTTGATTATCTAAGGCGGAACTCTTCTGCGTAAAATATCAAATAGACAAGTATTAAGAGCAGACTGGGTCATTGGATCGAAAAAATAGTATTCCATTGAATAGTATCAATTTCAGAACAAACATTGTCCCAATTGACTCGAGATTTAAGATAGACCTGATGGGAAATGGTGATGTCTAAACAGATCTTACAGTGAATGGCATTATGGTCAGAAGTACCTGTGGGAACAAGGACAGAAGCCACTACAACACCAGGAATGTCAGTTAAAGCCAAATCCAGGCAGTTCCCAGAATTGTGTGTTGGTCCACGAATCAGCTGCTCACAACCAGACAGATTAGAGAAATCCAGAGCAGCAAGACCATTACTATTGTTTGAAGATACAGAACCCAACCATTCTTGGTGATGGCCATTAGTCTCCAACAAAGATAACAGATGCCTTGACATCAACTGACTGTATTGAAGCCATAGCAGTTAAAGGGCAATCATACAAGTCATTACTAGAATCTGGATTCCTCTATAGGTTGAAAATATAATGATTATTGTATTTGCTAGAGACTTTGACAAGCTGCATCTTATGACAGTGACATACAAGTTTAGTTAAGTGTTGTAAACTGTAACCAGATCTAATATACAAACCCATGCCATGATCACGAGGAAAGGAATCCCGTTCAATTAGAACAGGTTTATTAAAATTAGGAATAAAAAGCTCCGAAATATCTCTAATGTTAGAAACAAGAGTTTATGCACAGAAAACATTGCCATGGTTGACAGCAGCCATTGTAAGATCCTTCAAATTCTTATGAAGCCCGCGAATGCTGGAGTAAAGGACACGGCAACTTTTAGCAGGTTGTCGGCGTGGGCCAGGATTACTTTCAATATCACCGGCCAACAGAATAAACAAAAACAAGTAAAACTGATAGAAAAATTCGGTCAACAACAACAAAGACGTAAAAAGATAACAACAATAAACGAAAACTGATTTAGAAACAAAACAACAACAGAAGCGGAGACATTCTTCGCACCCCCGACCACTTAAGCTCTGCTCCGGACTAAGGGCCATTGATAAAAGAAACATGCATAAAAAGCTCACAAGGTGATGGCAGAAAACAACAGGATCCAGACGCCCATACATCCCAATGCCTTGTCAGCTCAGCATGGGATAGGCAGGTCCCTGGGAACAGAAAGACTGGGAAGTGCCCCCAGATGAAGGCGAGCAGTGTAGTTGGGGAATGAGAGGCACTTCACTGTGGCCCAACTACAAAACTCCACTCGCTGTGAATGGGAGAAAAAAAACAAGAATAAAGAGGGAGGAGTACCACCACAAAAGAAAAAGTAGAGGACAGAGCTATGGGAGGTAGAGGGCACTCACACCTCACTTGGATAGAGTCCACCCACCACCATAAGGAAGATTGAGGAAGGAGGAGGGAAGATAGGAGAAAGAAAAGTAGAAGGGGAGAAAGGGAAAGGGTACGGAAGGAAAATGAAAAAGAGAAAGAGGGCAGAAAGAACAAAGGAAGAAGATAATTGTCACAGAAGACTAATAAGGGAGATAGAAGGATGAATAAAGGAAGGGAGGAGAGAAATTATGGGTAGGGGAAGCAGGAAGTGCGAAGGAGGAGGCAAGGATAAAGACGAAAGAAGGCAGGAGAAAAAGGCAGTAGACATAGAAAAAAGAGGAACAAAAGGAAGGGGAAGGAAACCAGGAAACAAAAAGGAAAGGGAAGGAGGAGGAAACATGGAAACTTGGACTAGCAGGCAGCAGAAAGCCTGTTGGCTCATTACTAGGCTGCCTGCGTTCAGTGATTTAATCAATCCGTTTGCCACAGGAGTGGCTTGCAGGGAAGGATTAAAGCACTTGTGTACCTACTCTTGGGAACGTTCAGTTCACTCCCGATGCAGCAAAGTGGCGATCAATGCGTTTCTTGAAGGAGTTGATGGTTTCTGCGCTAACCACTTCTGCAGGAAGGCTGTTCCAGTGGCGAACAACTCTATTCGAGAAATAACTCCTGCCGATGTCGGTATTGCATCGCTTTGCTTGAATTGTTTTTCCGTTGTTTCTTGTTCTCAGGTTAGTTTGTAGCGTGAAGAGTTTGGAGTGATCAACGTTGCTGAGCTTGTTCAGGTACTTAAAGACTTGTATCATGTCTCCCCGCAGTCGTCTCTTTTCCAACGTGAAGAGGTTGAGTCGCTCGAGTCGCTCTTCATAGGGTTTCGTCCTCAGTGATGGTATCATCTTCGTGGCGCGGCGCTGTTCTCTCTCAAGTAATTCAATGTCTTTCCTGTAATTAGGAGACCAGAATTGCACGGCGTATTCCAGGTGGGGCCTCACCAGCGAATTATACAAGGATAACATAACTCCCGGCGTCTCGTATTCGAAGTTCCTCGCTATGAACCCAAGCATTGTATTGGCTTTCTTACAGGCGGACTTGCAGTGTTTTGTTTGTTTCAAGTCACTGCTGATGGTGACCCCGAGGTCTCTTTCCTCTTGCACAACATGTAGTGGTTCGCCACCCATGTGGTATATGTGGCTGCTGTTTCTAGATCCGATATGGATTACTTTACATTTGGTAGTGTTGAAGGACAACTGCCATTTTTCTGACCACCGAGTGATCTGGTCCAGGTCTCTCTGGATAATTTCGCAGTCTGCCGTCGTGAGGGCATTCCCACCCACCTTTGTGTCGTCGGCAAATTTTGAAAGATTGGATTTTAATCCTAGTTCTAGGTCGTTGATATATATGATGAAAAGTATGGGTCCCAGCACTGACCCCTGTGGCACTCCACTTGTGACCGGGAGCCACTCGGAGGCCTGTCCGTTGAGTACAACTCGTTGTTTTCTTTCAGTGACCCAGTCTTTGATCCACGCTGTCAGATCGTCGCCTAATCCCGCCGACTTAAGTTTCTTGAGGAGTCTTTCATGTGGCACTTTGTCAAAGGCTTTCTGAAAGTCTAGATATATAACATCACTGGGGATATGATTATCCCAGTTTTCATAGATACCTTGGAAGAAGTCCAATAAATTGGTTAAGCATGAGCGCTTGTTCCTGAAACCGTGCTGAGCATCGGAAATGATGTTGTTGTCTTCAAGGAACCTAACGAGTTTGTCTCTGATGATCTCGAGGATTTTTTCCCGCCACTGAGGTCAAGCTGATTGGTCTGTAGTTTAGGGCCACACTTTTGTCTCCCTTTTTGTAGATCGGTGTTACGTTCGCTTGTTTCCAGTCTTTCGGGACTTTGTTTTGTTGTAGTGACAGTTTGTAGATGGCGGTGAGTGGCTTGAGGATTTGCTGCTTGAGTTCCTTGAGCAGCCTGGGTGACAAGTCGTCGGGTCCGGTAGACTTGTTTGTCTCGAGTTTGTCTAGGTACTTTTTCACATCCCGTTCGTCGATTGTGCCAATTTCTAGGGGAGTGATTCCCATCGGTGGGGAAGGGCTCTCGGGTACGGACTGGGTATTCTCGACCGTGAACACAGATGCGAAGTTCCTGTTTAGGATTTCGACCATTTGTCTACTGTCCTGTGTTAGTACGTCACTTTCATCTTTTAGGGGACCGATATTGCTTTTTGTCTTCTTTTTGGTTCTTATATACGAGGAGGAGGAGGAGAAGGAGGAGGCAATACCTATTTTTAGGGGGAGACCTTTTCCTTTTTTCTCCTTTTATCCCTCTACTTTCCCCATCTCCTCCTCCTCCTCCTCCTCCTCCTCCTTCAGCCGTTACTTCATTAGCGGCACGTCTAGAGCAAAAAGGGAAGGAGAGGAACAAGATGAGGGCGGAGGTGAGGGCGGGTGAGGGGCAAGAGGAGGGAAGGTAATAGGGCGGAGAGAGAAATGTGGCAGAGAAAAGAAAGTATTTCATGTGTGATGACTGGGATGTTAGGGACTGATTGGTGACTGCCTGGGGGACTGCCTGGGGACAGACTGGGTGATGACCGGGGGAACTAGGGATGGTTACTGAGGCCTGAGAGTTTGACTGAGTGGGAGACGTGAGGAACTGATTGACGACTGGCTTGGGAACAGACTGGGGGACTGTGCTGACCGGAAGACCTGAGAAATTGCCAAAGTGGATGACTAGGAAGCTGATTAACGAGCTGACTGGTGCGAGGACTGGTGGGCCGACTTCAGTCTACGACGCTGTGGCACTTCAGGAGGAGCTAAATGGCCTGTCTGAGCAATGGATGATGGCGTTCAACACTAACAAATGCAACGTCCAAGGCGTGAGAAGATATAACCTCAAAAGTAATTACACAATATATAACAGTTATCGACAATTTCAGCAGCGAAAGAGACTTGGGTGTGCATTTAAACTCTGACCTTCGACCCAGAAATCAGTGTATTACCGCCAGGAATCACGCATATGGAGCTCTGGGTTTTATTTGAAGAAGCGTAAGCAAACGGAGAGCAGAAGTTATCCTTAAATTATATCTGACACTGGTAACCCCTCACCTGCATAACGCTGTTCAGTTTTGGTGCCCCTATTAGAGGAAGAATATAGCTTCCCTCGAGACAGTACAGAGAAGAATGACTAAAATGATCGAAGTACTTAGAAATTTATCGTAAAGAGAACATACATACTAATTGGCTGTTTGCCTGACTGTTTGACTAACTCACTTACAAACTGACTCACTGACTGACTGGTTGCCTGACTTTGAGACTGTCTGTGTTCGGGTGACTGAGTGTATTTAATGCTGTGTGACTGGCTGTTTGATTAACTGACTGGATGACTGACCGACTTCAATTAAAGTTACTAATTTACTGACTGACTGACTGACTTTAAGGCTAGACTGATTGGCTGGCTGACTGAGTGACTGATTTTTAGGTTTTGTGACTGACTGACTGGCTAACTGACTGACTTGAAGGCTGTGACTAAGACTTACTGACTGACTGACTGACTAACTGACTGATTAACTGACTTTATGGCAGCGTAACTGGGTGACTGACATACTAAGAAGCTGTGTGACTGACTGAATGAATGATGAACTGGCTGATCGACCTTTTTTTTTTTTTACGTCTACGCCTATAGCGCCGGTAGGCTTGCTTGAGGGGCCTGGATGGTAGTCGGCCCCAGCCCGTATTGGCGCAGGCAGGTGTTTATAGTGGCACCATCTTCTCTTGGCTCATGCTGCCCCCCGGAACTCGTTCTTGATTCACTTGGACGGTGTCCAAGTGAAAAATCCGAGGTGGTAGCGTGAGGATTCGAACTCGCGTCGTCCATCACGCGATGAATGTGGGCCCAGCACGCTACCACTCAGCCAGACTGGTTGACTGACTGGCTGTCTTACTGACTTTAACTAAGGCTTTGTGACTAACTGACTTTTAAGGCGAAATGAAACTGTGTAACTGGCCGGTTTACTAACTTACTGGTTAACTTAAGGCTGTGTGACTGGCTGCCTGATTATCTTATTTATTAACTGACACACTTAAGCATTGTGTGATTAACTGACTTAATAAATGACTGACTGGCGGGGTGACTGGCTAACTAACTAACTGACGGGTTGACTGACTGACTGACTTCAAGATTGTTTGACTTGCCTAATGATTAACTGACTGGCAGAATGACTGACTATAAAGTTGCGTGACCGGCTGGGTGATTGGCTGACTAGCTGACAGATGAGTGAGTGGCCGCAGGTAAGCCGCCTATCAGGTTGCCGCGGGGTCTTCCAAAGTGAGGCAATCTAGGGCAGGGACGTAAAGAGAGCAATATTCCGCCTGTCCTTCCTCTCTGTCTGTCTGTCTGTCTGTCTGTCTCTTTGTCTGTCTGCTTTTGTCTATGCCTACCTGTCTGTCTCTCTCTCTCTCTCTCTCTCTCTCTCTCTCTCTCTCTCTCTCTCTCTCTCTCTCTCTCTCTCTCTCTCTCTCTCTCTCTCTCTCTCTCTCTCTCTCTCTCTCTCTCTCTCTCATCCCGTCGCACACACACACACACACACACACACACACACACACACACACGGAGTAATAATAATAACTTCCAGAGGGTCTTTCCCGAAAATACAAAGAACGTCTTATAAGAAAAGATTCGGTGCACATTTCGTGACTTTTAATATGAGAAAAGATTACCTCCATATCTCCACTGTAATATTTTGTTTTATTAGTGTAGTAGACGTAATAGTAGTGTCAGTAGTAGTAGCGTTAGTAGTAGTAGTAGTAGTAGTAGTAGTAGTTGAATTGTTATCACCACTTCTATCATCACTACGATCGTCATTACCCACGAGCGAAGACTAACCTAAAATCGCGCATCAGTCAGCCAGTTTCAGCCGACCTCCCCGCTGCGGCACACTCCTGAGAACTTCCGTCACGCCCTAAAGAGCTAACAAGCGGCGGTGAGGCAAGAAGAGTCTGTACCGGCAACACCCAAGTAAAGAAGGAGAAGAAAGAAATAGAAACAGATGGTAAAGAAGAAAAAGAAAAAAAAAGCGAAAAAACAAAACAAAAAAACAAGAAGGTTCCTTTCAGTCTATCACGTAACATGAAAGCTTCGCAGAACGTTACTGGGTGAAAGGCTACAAATAGGAGGAGGAGGAGGAGGAGGAGGAGGAGGAGGAGGAGGAGGAGGAGGAGGAGGAGGAGGAGGAGGAGGAGGATTAGGAGGAGGACTGAGAACGAAAAGGGAGTACAAATGACTGACGGAAATTTGTGCCAGTAGAGATAATAATTGGACACAAGAGGAGGAGGAGTTGATGGAAGAGGAGGAGGAGGAGGAGGAGGAGGAGGAGGAGGAGGAGGAGGAGGAGGTAAAGGAAGAGAGGCAAGAAGTGAAGGAGGAGAAGGAGGTGAAGAAGGAGGAGGAGGAGGTGAAGGAGGAGGAGGACTGCGGACGACAATAGAATGATGGGAGATGGAAATGTGTGTCAATAGAGATGATGGAGGCGGACAAGGGGAAGGGAGAACAAAAGAACATAAGGAATCTGCAAGAGGTCAGCCGGTCCAGACAAGGCAACTAACACCACTTGTCGCCACTCATCCTTCCTATCCATGAGTCTATTCAATAATTTTTAAGGTACCTATCGAATTGGTACTTATTACATAATTGCCAAGCGTGCTCCATTCATCTACCACTCTATTTGTAAACCAATTCTTGCTTAAGTCCTTGTTGAATCTGAATTAATTCAATTCAGTCACATTACTGGCTCTCTTACTGCCGGAACATTAATGTCGTCCTTAGGAGTTAAAGCCCTTCATACATAAGCAGACTTCAATTAAGTCCCCGGTGCATCCCTAGACTCTAGAGCAGTAGCTCCCAACCTATGGTCCGCGGACCGGTGCTGGTCCGTGGCTTATGATTTGCTGGTCCGCGAAATTGTTTTACTAGTGACTTTTTGTTTTGTTCATGATTTAAGAAAATAATCATGTCACAACATTTTTTTTCAAATAAGTAGTTATAATGAAATAAAAATTGAATGAAATGTTTAGAGTATGGTGTAACACCCGCCGGACAGACGAGGAAGAAATAAAAAAAAAACGAGAAGAGAGAGAACGAGAGAAAATAAGAAAGCTAGAAGAAAGAAGGAGAAGAGGAGCTAAAGCTAGCGGGAGGAAGATCGGATTTCTAATTTCATTTGTAAAATATGAGATATTACTTTTTGGTGTATTGACAGACCTTGCAATAGGTACATGAATCTATCACCATGACAGCTAGTCTTTCCCATGTCTACTGTAGTAATAAATGCTGTAGTTAGTGTAGTATTTTTTGCCTCATGGCGTCCATTTCAATAATTAATCTTTATAATCACTTTACTTTGTATAATGTGAAACATTACATTACATGGTATTGTCCCACTGAATTTTAAATTGCTAAAAAATAAAATATGCATTTGGACTATATAAATGTCAGTGTATCCTTGGATCTATGCCTATGGCACTGGTCCGCAGATTTTTTTTTCACTTGCTCGACTGGTCCGTGGCTTTGAAAAGGTTGGGAACCACTGCCCTAGAGGATACAAATTTAATGTTTAGGCCGTTTCTCAACTTGTGAATTATTTCTTCCTTGTACGAGCGTCGGGCCGCGGAAACGAGCCAGAATCGAGGCAAGAGACAAGAGTCCTTGTCTCGATCTTCTGGGTAACGAACTATCGATCCGAGGCTATATTATCCTGGTGGTTCTGGTTGTATCCTGAAGAGAGTAAAGGACAGTCACTCCAGCTGGGTTCCTTCGACGCAGACCCATTCGACCACACACTCCTCCCCTGCCCTCATACTGAATGAATACCATTTTCTAGTAAGGTAATCAGAACTGCATCGCGTAATCGAAATAGTTTAAGTAATACTAAACATAACTTAAGGATGACGTCAGCACTTCCATTGTTGACGCTTCTTATTTCGAACCCGTATCGTGCTTGCGCGATTCTTGGACTAGTTGTGAGGAGGTCGTTCTACTCTCAGAATATTACATTTATTGATAGTGAACCTCTTCTGCCACTTTCCTGCTCAATCATACAACCTATCAAGTGCCTAAAATACACCAGCGGCTGGATGTGTTCTAATAAGGTTGTCGACACTCGCATATCATTAGCAAATAAGAAAGAGAGGTGGAGGGGTGAGGAGGGAGAAATAAATAATCATTGATAAACCTCAATCTACATGCACCATCCGCTGTGAGATGAAAGTCGACACACATGCTGGCGGTGTGTCCAGGGAAGCGGCGGGGACATTGCGATGGAGCAATTTGATATCCACCAATAAACCAATATTCAGGAGCTTTGGCAGCGACGAATGTACTCCCGCTAAGAGTGTGTTTGGGGTGGGGAGGTAGCGAGGAAAGGCGAGGTAGGAAAGACAAAGGAGTGTGTGTGTGTGTGTGTGTGTGTGTGTGTGTGTGTGTGTGTGTGTGTGTGTGTGTGTGTGTGTAAAACTATCTGCTTATCTATCTGTGTGCGATGATATTTATACATCTATCTGTGTGTGTTTACCTGTCCGTGTACTGTATCTCTATCTAACGGTCTCTGTCTGACTGTGTGTAGGTGGAGTAGGAGTAGGGAGTGTTGGTGCGTGGAGGGGGTGGGGGAGGGTGGATGGATGTGTGGGTGAAGGTGTGGGTGTTGCTGTGTGTGCGTGTGGGTGTGGCTGCTGGTGTTAGTGTGAGGTAGAGGTCGTCTGGACAAGATTGCCAACAAGACTATCGGCTCAGTCCGGCAGCCACTAGAAACAGGAAGGAACTCAGCCGCAGCCCTCCTGACCCCTCTAGCCCCCATCCGTTTCTCAAAACTGTTGCGAGTCCATAACCACCGCTGTCTTTGGGCGTGACAGCTCTCAACCATTTCAAGGTCTCAAAACGGTTTTCCATTTTCCAAGCTTCCCGAGACGAGTAGGATCACAACACAATTTTAAGTCATGTTTCTCATATTTTTGTGGATTTCAAGTGTCTTTCCCCTGTCCCAACCTGCCTGCGACGAGAAGAAATGCAACACAATTCTGAGTCACGTTACGGTCTGGCTCCGGAGCGTAGGAGGAAGAAAGATTATCAGGCCGAGTAGAAATACAACACCGATTTCTGATTCCCGTTACAATTTCCTTATCTTGGCGCTTGCTGTGAGAGAGGGATGGAAGAGGTTATCTGGAGTGTCTTTACCTAATAGTTGGCTGTAAAGACGTAGCACAGGAAACGAATGCCAATACAACACATGATTTTTTGTTACTTTACGATCTCATTCTCGAAGCGTTTCAAATGGAGGACAGCACGGAGCAGAGGGGAGAGAAATGAGATTATCTAAGATTCCTTCGACTTCGGCTTCGTTATCAACACAAATCCCTGAAGACAAACAGAAAAACAAAACACAATATTAAGTTACTCAGAGGGTTCTCCCCTCGTGGCGCTCGGCGAAACTAACGAAGGAAGGAACGAAGGAAGAGAGAGTGCCAGACACGCCTTTGACCAGGATTTAATTATTTACACATGGGACACAGGTATCATTGAAGACTCTTACGTATAGCCAACAAAGTACACAAAAAAAACTTCACCATAGAAAAATTAATCACCATCATCATCAGTTACGATCATGCCCTGCAGAAAAAGGACATACATCCCCCCAGTAGTTATCCCTTTTTCGTGTCTGATATTGACGTGCTCCACATAACAGCGCCAAAGGTTATATTTTCATCACCTTGTAGGCTACCGGCGCTAAGGGTCTGTAAATTATGCAAAGCACGTGTGAGCCTCCTCTGGCACCCTCTGGCACTAATAGTTTGTTAAGGGTGACGCTGGAGGGTTCGCCATTAAGGGGAAAAGTGTCGACGCTGCACCCTCCGCCCGACTAACCGAGCAGCGAGACGAGGAAAAAAAACTCAAATCCGATAATTATATTCTCGCACGCGGGGCTGCCTTCGGGGAGAGCCGATTAAATGTGTATACGTAAATAGTCCCCGTGCGGGAGGTATTTGCACACGAGCCATGGTGAAGGGCAGCTTAATTAAGTGTATTATACGAGCGTACTGAATGGAAGCTTATTAATACACACGTGACAGTCAGACGTTAAGAGACGTTATCATTACACAACATTTTTACGACACGAAGATTAACCGTATTAGCAGGAGAGACATTATCGAGTAAAGCTTAGCGGCAGCATTTCACGTCCTCCATAAATTTAAAAAAAACCGTTATTGCAAACTCGATATACTCCTCCGCGCTGCGGTGCTTAGCGACTCCTGACTACGAATCTACGTGCCTGAGTTCGAATCCCGGCCTGGGCAGTCGAGGTGCAGCCCCCCACCCACCTGTTCATCCCTCCTTTCGGTCTGGTCGATAAATGGGTACCTGGGGAAACCTGAGGAAAATAAAACTGTGGTAACCCGGATGCTACACTGGCCTTGTCTCAGGCCAAAAGGTTCCCTCCCATCACAGCCTCAAAGGGCCAACGGGACGGAGATGAACACCGCCGCCACGCGCGGTTGTAGCATATGTTCCCAATTTTACCTTATGAACTAAAACTAACAGAACCTTCTAAACCCGTTTGTGACAGTTTCATTCAGAATACTTAACTTCCAATCGCTTTTTAAGCTTATCTGCTCCTTTCTATTACTTAGAAAAAGAGTGTATAACCATTGGATTTAACCGCTATCCCGTAAAAGTTTTTTTTTTTTTAAGCAGAGGAGACAGCTCAAAGGCAAAAAAAAAAAGGAAACAATAATGAAAAAAAAAGCCCGCTATTCGCTGCTCGTATAAAAAGCTCAGAGGAGTGGCCGAAGGATAGGTGAATTTCGGGAGGAAAGGTGTCCTGATACCCTCCTCTTGAAAGAGTTCAAGTCGTAGGCAGGAGGAAATACAGATGAAGGGAGATTGTTTCAGAGTTTATCTGCGTGAGGGATGAAAGAGTAAAGATTTTTTTTTTTTTTTTTTTACGTCGCGGCCTATTGCGCCGGTAGGCTTTTTCCCGGTGGGGCCTGATGGTCGGCCCAAGGCTTCTTTCCGGTGGGGCCTGATGGTCGGCCCAGCCCGTTCTGGCGCAGGCGAGTGTTTATAGTGGCGCCATCTTGTATTGGCTCATGCTGCCCTCCCGGAACTCATCTTTAATCCTAGAATCTAGAGTCCGGGTTGATAGGTGGTCTTCTGGACAGCATGTGGGTAGTTTTAAGCCACTCGGCGGCGGTTGAAAAATCCCAGCTTGGCATCGGGCGGGGATTGAACTCGCGTCCTCCTGAACGCGGTGCCGTCACTCTGTCGACTCAGCCACTAATGCGTAAGGGATTTGGACAGTAAAGAGGTAGAGGGGGGGAGGCATGCAGTTAGCAAGTTCAGAAGAGCAGTCAGCGTGAAAATATCGATAAAGATAGAAAGAGAGGCAACATGGCGGCGGAATTCAGGAGGTAAAAGAATATCAGTAAGACTCCACTCTGTCCAAGAGAGCTGTGTGAGTGGAGCCCCCCCACACATGAGATGCATACTCCATACGAGAGGGGACAAGGCCCCTGTATATAGATAGCAACTGTGCGGGGGGAAAAAACTGGCGAAGACGATACAGAACGCCCAACCTCGAGGAAGCTGATTTAGTGAGAAAAGAGACATGAAGTTTCCAGTTAAGATTCTGAGTTAAGGATAGACCGAGGACGTTTAGTGTTGAAGAAGGTGACAGCTGAGTGTTGTCAAAGAATAGCAGATAGGTGTTCGGAAGATAGTGTCGAGTTGATAGGTGGAAAAATTGGGTTTTTGAGGCATTGAAGGACACAAGGTTCCTTTTAACCCAATCGGAAATGATAGCAAGGTCTGAGGTTGAGCATTCTGCAGCCTCCAATTTGGAGTCTTGTAATTCCTGTTGAGAGGGTCTTCTGTTGAAAGAAGTTGAATAAAGCAGAGTGGAGTCGTCAGCGTATGAGTGGATATAACAGTTTGTTATGGAAAGAAGATCAGGATGATGATGATGAATGACAGGAAGAGAGTGGGCGATAGGACAGAGCCCTGTGGAACACCACTATTGATAGGTTTAGGGGAAGAACAGTGACCGTCTACCACAGCAGAAATAGTGCGGCCGGAAAGGAAACTGGAGATATAGGAACAGAGAGAAGGATAGAATCCGAAAGAGGGCAGTTTAGAAAGCAGAGCTGTGCCAGATTCTATCGAAAGCTTTCTATATGTCTAGCGCAACAGAGAAAGTTTCACCGAAACGGCTAAGAGAGGATGACCAAGAGTTAGTTAAGAGAGCAAGAAGATCGCCAGTAAAACGACGCTTGCGGAACCCATACTGGCGATCAGATAGAAGGTCAGAAGTGGAAAGGTGCTTTTGAATCTTCCGGTTAAGGATTGACTCAAAAGCTTTAGACAGACAGGAAAGTAAAGCTATAGGGCGGAAGTTTGAGGGATTGGAACGGTCACCCTTCTTAGGCACAGGCTGTATGAAGGCGTACTTCCAGCAGGAAGGAAAGGTAGATGTTGACAGACAGAGGCGAAAGAGTTTGACCAGGCAGGGTGTCAGCACGGAAGCACAGTTTTTAAGGACAATAGGAGGCACTCCATCAGATCCTTAGGCCTTCTGAAAGTTGAGGCCAGAGAGAGCATAGAAAACATCATTCTTAATAATCTTGATAACAAGCATAAAGGAGTCAGAGGGGGGATGAGTTGGAGGAATATGCCCAAAATCGTTCAGAGTGGAGTTTTTACAGAAAGTTTGAGAAACTAGCTCATCCTTAGAGATAGATGAGACGGCGGTGCTCCCGTCAAGGTTAAGGAGAGGAGGGAAAGAGGAAGAAGTGAAACTGGAGGAGATATTTTTGGCTAGGTCTCTGGAAGAGTTAGAAAAAGCAAGGTATTGACATTTACTATGGATGAAAGAGCTTTTGGTAAGTGAAATAATAGATCTGGCACGATTCCGGGCAGAAATGTAAAAATCATGGTTAGCGGGAGTGCGAAGGCTCTGGTACCTTTTGCGAGCTGCCTCTCTATCTTAGATAGCACGAAAACAAGCGTGATTAAACCAAGGCTTTTTAGCACGAGGAGTAGAGAAAGTGCGCGGAATGTGTGCCTCCATTCGAGAGACAATCAACTCTGTGATGCGTTGGGCACACACAGAGGGGTCTCTCTCCTGGAAGCAGTAATCATTCCACGGGAAATCGGAAAATTACATCCTCAGGTCGTCCCACCGAGCTGACACAAAATGGCAGAAGCATCGCCTCTTCGGTGGGTCCTGAGGGTGTACAGGAGCGATAGGACAGGATACATAAATAAGGTTGTGATGGGAGGAGCCCAACGGAGTAAGCAGAAGGGTTTGAGGTAAGGAAGAGGTCTAGAATGTTGGGCCTGTCTCTAAGACGGTCGGGAATAAGTGTAAGGTGCTGGACCAACTGCTCTAGATCATTGAGGAGAGCAAAGTTGTAGGCTTGTTCACCAGCCTGGTTAGTGAAAGAGGATGAAAGCCAAGGCTGGTGATGAACATTGAAATCTCCTATAATAGAGATTTCAGCAAAACAGGAGTGGGTCAAGATGTGCTCCACTTTAGAGTTCAAGTAGTCAAAGAATTTTACATAGTTAGTAGAGTTAGGTGAGAGATAAACAGCACAGATGTATTTAGTAATAGAATGACAATGAAGTCTTAGCCAGATGGTGGAAAATTCTGAAGAGTCAAGGTCGTGGGCACGAGAGCAAGTGATGTCGTTGCGCACGTAGGTGCAACATTCAGCTTTGGATTGAAATTTAGGATAGAGATAGTAGGAGGGAACAGAGTAGAGATTGCTGTCAGTAGCCGCCGAGACCTGTGTTTCGGTTAGAAAGAGAAGGTGAGGTTTAGAGGAGGAGAGATGGTGCTCCACAGAATGAAAATTAGAACGAAGACAGCGACTGTTGCAGAAATTGATAAGAAAGAGGTCTGAGGAGTTATCAAGACACCTCTCAAGTCGGCAGCCAGAAGGGAAGTCCTCCCTGGGGGAATTTGTGGTCCCCTCCCCTGGCGGGGACTCCGAGGCTATGTATACGAACGCCATTTTGAATTTGTAAAAATTTTGGGAAAATGATGTGTATGTTGTGTGAATGTAGTGTGATGTGGAAAGAGAGAAAATCTGTCTATTACTCTGGTGTTGATGAGACAATAGGGAAACGGAAAGTGAGGACATGGAAAGGGTCTTTGGAGGGCTTCAGCACCCTCCTCGCTTCCCATATATACCTCACCGGGAGTGGCTTACGCCCGTTTCGGTAGGTGTCTTCCTAAATATCGCTGCGAACGGGGTCTGGCTGACTGATATTGTTGGAACTAACCACATAAGAATAGCCTAGGAAGAGAGGACTTGTAAAACGGGGGCAAGGTGTGTACATACATAGTGGCAATGCATTTAAATTACACCAGCAGGAAAGGTAAAGAGATTAACCTTACTGTATCCGAACACACTATTGCACGTCTAATGCCCAGCCCATGGAGTTTAATAAAGAAGCCGTAGTAAGTACCTTTTTTGTAGTAATACCAACGCTACGTGAAAAGCTTTCGGTAGGAAACTTGGAAACATGGAATCATGGAAAGGCGGGTAACAGGAAACCTGTTGGGTCATTTTGAGGTTGTCCGCTCGAGGTGGTCTGCTCGACAATCACTTCGTGCCTGCAGAGCAGATCAAAGCATCTTGGTGCGCACGTGCAGTTTACTTCTGTTGCAATGAAGTAACGGTCGATGCATCTTTTTTAAGGAGCTGATGGTTTCTGCACAGAGTAACAGGATTAAATACTACCGTAACCCAATATCTTCATACCACGTCCAGTGCCTAGGCCAGGGAATATAGCAGAGAGAAACAGCACTGAAGTTAAGCTGATGTGCATGCATGGAAGCAATACGTTAGTTATATCAAATGCTCATGAGTAACGGGAACAAACCTCATCGCCACCCACCACTTTCATATCACATCTAATTATTTGATAAAAAGTACGGATAATAATTTGAAAGTTTACTGAGCTAAAGCTCAAATGTATACGAGGCAGCATCATAAATGTAACACAACTCATTCAGTCTTGCCGCAGACCCGCACACACATGCCATATCAATCACCAACGCCATCACAGCAAGGTTTAGATATACACGTGACAAAACCAACTAAAAAAACTAACGCCTACAGCAGGACGTGTAATGAGGAGTAGGTAGGAAGACACCTACCGAACGGGCGTAAGCTACTCCCGGTGAGGATATATGGGAAGCGAGGAGGGTACTGAAGCCCTTCAAAGACCCTTCCCATGTCCTCACTAACCGTTTCCCTTTTGTCTCATCAACACCAGAGAGCAGTTCAGCACCTTGCATCTTGTAGCCTTCTTATACCCTTGGAAAATGGAATATGTATAGGCCGACTTGCTTCTTGTAGTCTCCTTACGTTTTCGTGTAATAGAACGGAGCTTAAGTACATGTAACCAATAAATAAACGAAAAGCTTCTTACGGTATAATGAGTAGAAGGACTAAAATTCCAAGCCAAGATCTAGGCCAAGAAATTTAACCTAACGAAGCCTGGCATAATATCGGTCCAGTAAGCGCGCATCCTACATCAAAGGCCTGTTATTTACACTTCCTCAGCGGCGACCTTTGAATATCACATCAGACTCACCATTTTACCTCACCGGGAAGAGACGCACAAAAGAAAAAACCTGTGATGTGTTTTTCACACTAAACTCTTGGGGTGTTGTAACGATTTATTTTAACCTGTTGAAGGTACATCAATCAGCATCGGTCATGGGTACAAATATGCAAAAATAACAATCGGCACTACGCCCAACAAACTAACCGGATTAAAGTTGTATTAATGTAAATCGTAGTAGTAACTCACTGAATATTTTCACCTCAACAAAGCCTCTTGAGAATCATTACAAATATGCACCACACAAATCATGCCCAAAACCCTACATAAGAGCATACAGTAAGAAATGTCACACCCCCAATTCAACCAATGATGGTGGTCGCAAGGAAACCCTAAATACATACATAAATATCACAACATTGCACTTACATTGTAATGCTCCAGGTTTAGCGTGAAAACATGCAGCCATCCCTAACCAAAGCCAGCACCGACAAGTTCACCCTGGCCACCTCGACTCAGCCCCTATAACGTTAACATATATACATAACCGCTATTTCATCATTGCCCTTCTAAAATCGTGTATCAAAGACACATCTTATACACTGTAAACTAAAACAAGTTCAGCTAAATACCTGTATCCTTGCGGCCACCTCAACACCAAGCACAGCCCAGAGTGACCACACGGCAGCGGGGCCTCCCGGCTGCCACGAAAGCAACAAAATGCGCAGCGGCATGCGCCAACGAACATATAACCATGAATTTAACAGATATCCCAAAAGTACGGTACAATAACCATCAGAAATCATTCCTAAACATTTTTCCCAATATCCAATGACACACACAAGTAAACAGGAAGGTTGCTCAGTAGAAACAATACAAAATCAAACGAGAATCTAACATCCCGTTGCGGATGACACAATGTGTTCCGGGCACCCGTTCACTTATATTTTTGACGCCTACATCCAAACGTTATTTTAGACTCTCTCTTACGTTACATTACATTCGACATTCAAACGTACCAGAAAAAGTTGGATTAAAGAAAACCTAGCCTGTGATTTGTTCCTGCCGTGTATGGGAGTGGAGGGAGATTGAAAGTAGGGGAGTGAAATGTGTTGCGAGAAAGTAGGGGAGAGTAAGAGGGAGGGAAGGGAAGTGGTTGAGGTGTGGAGGAATAAAAGGGAGGATAAGAAGGAACGAAGGGACGTGAGGATGGAGTAAAGCGATTTTTTTTTTTTTTTTTTTTTACAGCAGAGGAGTCAGTTTAAGGGCATAAAAAAAGGAAACAAATGTGAAAAAAGCCCCCTACTCACTGCTCCTTAAAAGAGTTAGGATGGCCGAAAGAGAGGTCAATTTCGGGAGGAGAGGTGTCCTGATACCTTCCTCTTGAAAGAGTTCAAGTCGTAGGCAGGAGGAAATAATGATGAAGGAGGGATAAAAGAGTGAAGATGTTTGTTAACTCTTGCGTAAGGGATTTGGACAGTAAAGAGATGAGCTTGAGTAGAAAGTCGTGTGTGGCGAGGCCGAGTGAGGGGGGGAGGCATGCAGTTAGCAAGTTCAGAAGAGCAGTCAGCATGAAAATATCGATAGAAGATAGAAAGAGAAGCAATATGGCGGCGAAATTTAAAAGGTAGAAGACTATCAGTAAGAGGAGGAGAGCAGATGAGACGAAGAGCCTTAGACTCCACTCTGTCCAAGAGAGCTCAGTGAGTAGAGCACCCCCACACGTGAGATGCATACTCAATACGAGGGCGGACAAGGCCCCTGTAAATGGATAGCAGCTGTGCGGGGGAGAAGAACTGGCGGAGACGGTAGAGAACGCCCAGCCTCGAGGAAGCTGATTTAGTAAGAGCAGAGATGTGAAGTTTCCAGTTGAGATTTTGAGTTAAGGATAGACCGAGGATGTTTTGTGTTGAAGAAGGTGATAGATGAGTGTTGTCAAAGAATAGGGGATAGTTGTTTGGAAGATTGTGTCGAGTGGATAGGTGGAGAAACTGTGTTATTGAGGCGCTGAAGGACACCAGGTTCTTCTTGTATCAATCGGAAATAATAGTAAGGTCTGAGATTAAGCGTTCTGCTGCCTTCAGCCTGGAATGGTTTAGTTCCTGTTGGGTGGGTCTTAGTAAAAGAAATTGAATAATGCAGAGTAGAGTCATCGGCGTAAGAATGGATAGAACAGTTCGTTTTGGAAAGAAGATCATCAATGAACAACAGAAAGAGAGTGGGAGATAGGACAGAACCCTGCGGAACACCACTATTAATAGGTTTAGGGGAAGAACAGTGACCGTCTACCACAGCAGAAATAGAACGGTCAGAAAGGAAACTTGACATAAAGGTACAGAGAGAGAGGATAGAAACCGTAGGAGGGTAGTTTGAAAAGCAAAGATTTGTGCCAGACCCTATCAAAGGCTTTTGATATGTCCAGTGCAATAGCAAAGGTTTCACCGAAACGGCTAAAAGAGGATGACCAAGAGTTAGTTAGGAAGGCAAGGAGATCACCGATAGAACGCCCCTTGCGGAACCCATACTGGCGATCAGATAGAAGATCAGAAGT